>NC_079338.1:7644019-7889019 GCF_029582105.1 Oenanthe melanoleuca
TTTTTTTGGAAGATTTGGAGATTTTTTGGGAACATTTTTGGGGTGGTTTTGGGTTTTTTTATCACCATAGGCTGCCAGGTTATAGTGATTTTAGGGGACTTTTTTGGGGTGTTCTAGAGGGGTTTTGTGGGATTTTTTTGGGGGTTTTGGTAATTTTTGAGGATTTTTTGGGGGATTTTTGGGGTATTTTTCGGGTTTTTTTGGAGTTTTTTTCTAACCTTTGTCTGCTACCTCCAGTTGAATTTTGGGGTTCATGCTTTCAGTCACTGACAAGCGATTAGCTGCGAAGTGCACTCTCCAGTGCTCTGCAGCCTCCTTCTTCGCATTATGTATCCTGCGGCGATATCTCTTTAAGCGAGGTAAAGTGTCGTCTCCTGATAACAGAGAACACTCTGCTGGTAGGCTGGTAGGTATTGCTACTGCCAAAACACACCTGGCGTGTGCACTTTTCTGTCAAACTCTCTGTACCATACGAGAATGCCCTGCTCCTTGGAAGCGTACCGTGCACTCTGTAAGTTCTGCATAGGGACGAGAACTGCAGTGTACAGAACACTAAGGAGAAAGCATGCACAGCACACAGTAGTTCTCACTTTGAACTACACTTAGAACTGAGTTCTCTGCATCACGGATATGTACCAGAGAAGACTGCTTGACCAATAGGTATGTAGTAGCAAAGCAAGCTGACGTTGATCCTGCTTCATGCCTCTAGTCACTGACAAGCGATCTGCTGCGAAGTGCACTCTCCAGTGCTCTGCAGCCTCCTTCTTGGCGCTAAGTATCCTGCAGCGATATCTCTCTAGGCGAGGTAAAGTGTCGTCTCCTGCTAACACAGAACACTCTGCTGGTAGGTTTTGCTACTGCCAAAACACGCCTGGCGTGTGCACTCTGCTGTCAAAGTCACTGTACCATACGAGAATGCCCTGCTCCTTGTAAGCGTACCGTGCACTCTGTAAGTTCTGCATAGGGACGAGCACTGCAGTGTACCTAACCCTAAGGAGAAAGCATGCACAGCACACAGTAGTTCTCACTTTGCACTACACTTAGAACTGAGTTCTCTGCATCACGGATATGTACCAGAGAAGACTGCTTGACCAACAGGTATGTAGTAGCAAAGCAAGCTGACGTTGATCCTGCTTCATGCTTTCAGTCACTGACAAGCGATCTGCTGCGAAGTGCACTCTCCAGTGCTCTGCAGCCTCCTTCTTGGCGCTAAGTATCCTGCGGCGATATCTCTCTAGGCGAGGTAAAGTGTCGTCTCCTGCTAACACAGAACACTGTGCTGGTAGGTTTTGCTACTGCCAAAACACGGCTGGCGTGTGCACTTTTCTGTCAAACTCTCTGTACCATAGGAGAATGCCCTGCTCCTTGGAAGCGTACCGTGCACTCTTTCAACTCTACTTTACGATGAGCACGGCACTGCAGTGTACAGAACGCTAAGGAGAAAGCATGCACAGCACACACTAGTTCTCACTTTGCACTGCACTTAGAAATGAGTTCTCTGCATCACGGATATGTACCACAGAAGACTGCTTGACCAAGAGGTATGTAGTTGCAAAGCAAGCTGACGTTGATCCTGCTTCATGCCTCTAGTCACTGACAAGCGATCTGCTGCGAAGTGCACTCTCCAGTGCTCTGCAGCCTCCTTCTTGGCGCTAAGTATCCTGCGGCGATATCTCTCTAGGCGAGGTAAAGTGTCGTCTCCCGCTAACACAGAACACTGTGCTGCTAGGTTTTGCTAGTGCCGAAACACGCCTGGCGTGTGCACTTTTCTGTCAAATTCTCTCTACCATACGAGAATGCCCTGCTCCTTGTAAGCGTACCGTGCACTCTTTCAACTCTACTTTACGATGAGCACGGCACTGCAGTGTACCTAACGCTAAGGAGAAAGCACGCACAGCACACAGTAGTTCTCACTTTGCACTACACTTAGAAATGAGTTCTCTGCATCACGGATATGTACCACAGGAGACTGCTTTACGAAAAGGTATGTAGTGGGAGAGCATGCTGACGTTGATCCTACTTCATGCCTCTAGTCACTGACAAGCGCTTTGCTGCGAAGAGCACTCCTGTGCTCTGCGGCTTTCTTCTTCGCGCTATGTATCCTGCGGCGATATCTCTCAAACTGAGAAGAAGTGTCGTCTCCTGCTATCACAGAATACTGCGCTGCTAGGTTTTGCTAGTGCCGAAACACGCCTGGCGTGTGCACTTTTCTGTCAAAATCGCTGTTCCATACGAAAATGCCCTGCTCCTTGTAAGCGTACCGTGCACTCTGTAAATTCTGCCATAGGGATGAGAACTGCAGTGTACAGAACGCTAAGGAGAAAGCATGCACAGCACACAGTAGTTCTCACTTTGCACTACACTTAGAACTGAGTTCTCTGCATCACGGATATGTATCAGAGAAGACTGCTTGACCAATAGGTATGTAGTAGCAAAGCAAGCTGACGTTGATCCTGCTTCATGCCTCTAGTCACTGAGAAGCTATCTGCTGCGAAGTGCACTCTCCAGTGCTCTGCAGCCTCCTTCTTGGCGCTAAGTATCTTGCGGCGATATCTCTCTAGGCGAGGTAAAGTGTCGTCTCCTGCTAACACAGAACACTGTGCTGGTAGGTTTTGCTACTGCCAAAACACGCCTGGCGTGTGCACTTTTCTGTCAAACTCTCTGTACCATACGAGAATGCCCTGCTCCTTGGAAGCGTACCGTGCACTCTGTAAGTTCTGCATAGGGACGAGCACTGCAGTGTACAGAACGCTAAGGAGAAAGCATGCACAGCACACAGTAGTTCTCACTTTGCACTACACTTAGAACTGAGTTCTCTGCATCACAGATATGTACCACAGAAGAGTGCCTCACGAATAGGTATGTAGTGGCAAAGCATGCTGACGCTGATCCTGCTTCATTCCTCTAGTCACTGACAAGCGCTTTGCTGCGAAGACCACTCCTGTGCTCTGCGGCTTCCTTGTTCGCGCTATGTATCCTGCGGCGATATCTCTCTAGGCGGGGTGAAGTGTCGTCTCCTGCTCACAGAGAAAACTCTGCTGGTAGGTTTTGCTGCTGCCACAAGACGCTTGGCGCGTGCACTTCTCTTTTAAAACCTCTGTACCATGCGAGATTGACATGCTTCTTGTAAGCATGCCGTTCACTCTTTCAACTCTGCGAAGAGCACTGCAGTGTACCTAACCCTAAGGAGAAATCATGCACAGCACACAGTAGTTCTCACTTGGCACTACACTTAGAACTGAGTTCTCTGCATCACGAATATGTACCACTGAAGAGTGCTTCACGAATAGGTATGTAGTGGCAAAGCTTGCTGACGCTGATCCTGCTTCATTCCTCTAGTCACTGACAACTGCTATGCTGCAAAGACTACTCCGTGTTACTCTGCGGCTTCCTTGTCCGCGCTATGTATCCTGCGGCGATTTCTCTCTGACCAAGGTGAAGAGCACAGGCTTGCTTCCTCCTGGTGTTCTCATAATGAAGTGGTATATGAGGAATTTTAGCAAATTACACATTTCATTAAGAGTCTCGTGCGATTGAAATTATCATGTTATTAACTGTGCCAATGTCTGCCACAGTAATTCCATTGTTGTGCTTCTGCCTTGTCATACCCCAGGACAGTGGTTTTTTTTTCTCTGTGTCTCTTGGGCAGGTGTTCATCTCACACCTGTGGGATATTTGTGTCTGGTAAACAATTATTGTTGCTGATGACACCTAGCCAAAGGCCCTTGTGTCAAGTATTTTCAAGTACATTCTACTGCAGGGATTCCATGCATTATATATATTGGCTATTTTAGTCTTAATCATCAAGACAGCAGGGAAAAAAAAAAAAAAAAAAAAAAAAAAAGAAAGATTAAAAAAAGAATTAGACGAAGAAGAAGAAACAGGAGAAGAAAGGGCTTACTTGCTCCTGCAAATTGAATTTCTTCTTGCTGTAATTGGCATTTAATTAGAGTCACTCCCCAGCTTGTTTTATTTTGCTGATTTGTAGTTTTGTTCTGGGAACATCTGAAAGCTGGCATGGTTATTAAACAAGTTTTACTGTTTGTGTTGCAAACACGTTCAAGATTTTCATGGTGGATCTTGAGCCAGGTTCTCACTAAAGATCCTTGATGGGGTTTCAACCTTGGTCTCATCTTTGCAAAGATAGGCAAGCTGATCTTTCATGCAGTAATTTTTACTGTCTAATTATTACTTGTACATTCCAAACTAGTTAGAGAGGCTTCACCTCTTCTTTCTTGGTGGGTTCCACCAGAAGGCTGCTCATGGGAAGGAGCAATATGCTGAATTTTTCCTGAATTTTTCCTGATGCTTTTCCCCGCAATCCTTGGAATTTTGGCAGAGTTTAAGTATTCTTGTAGTGATTTCAGGATTTTTTGGAGTATTTTCCATTTGGTTTTTGGGGTTTTGGGCCCTTTAAATCACATTTTCTTGGGATATTTTGACCACCCATTTTCCCAGTTTTTTCCTCAGAAATCCCCGGAATCTCAATGGATTAATGGGCCATTTTTGGTTTTTTAGTACAGATGTTAGGAGTTTTTCTGACCATTTTTTCTGCAATTTCTGTGGGGGATTTTTGTGTTTCTTAGTGCGAATTTTCAGGGATTTTTCCTGTTTCTTAGGCTGAATTTATCCTGGATTTTTCCTGATGCATTTCCCAGCAATCCTTGGAAATTTGCCAGAGTTTAAGTGTTGTTGTACAAATTTCAGGAGTTTTTTGGCCATTTTTCAGGCAATTATTTTGGGGCCCTCTTTTGTTTTTTGGTGGAGATTTTAGGACTTTTTCTGGCAATTTTTTGTGCAATTCCTAGGGGATTCCTAGGTAATAAAGAAGCCACAAGGTAGAGAAGACTGTTGTTTAGTTAACAAACTGATCTAAGGCTTAAGGCTTTTGGTTTTAGTCTTTCAGTTCCTGTTTGGACAATGATAGAAATGCCTAATTTCAGCAGGGTGAGTATGCCACACTTTCTGTGGAATTTAAATGGAAGTGGGAGCAGCACCCTCAATTGAAGTTAGATATTTGGATTCTTTGATATACTTTTGGACATCTAATTTAGGATTTCCAAGCAAGGGCTATCTCGCTCTCTGCTTGGAAGCTTCGCTGGATGCAAAGGTAAGTGAGAATGTGGGGGTGGTGTGCTCTCAGGTCAGCACCACTGTGTTTCCTTTGTTCTCTTCGCCCAGGCCACCTTTATCCTTGTGAGAGTGACAGCTTGTGAGGATGACTGGGAATCCCACAGATCTCACTGCCTAAGAAAAACAGACTTCTGGCTGAGGCCTTTAGCTTCCAACAGCATGGGGTATGCTTTTGGGCATGTTAGTGCAACATCACAGCAACCAACAATATCACTCTGTTGCCATGTGGGTTTGGCTTCCTGCTTACTTTTACTCCGTAATCTGTTTGCCATAGGCTCTTTGCTGTGTTTCCAGACAAACCAAACTTGACTCAAGTTCCCATCAAGCAGTAAGAAGAAAGAGTGCAGTGACACTCTGACACTCCAAAGAGCACTTAATTCTTTTTCTAATTTCATTTCCAACTGTTTAAAGCAGGGCCTTGTTATTTGTGGGTACATGCTGGCTACTTGGGCCATTGCACCTCAGTCTCAGCTCTTATAGTTACTGTCATAGTACAAATGATCATTTTGAACACCCCAGCCTGCTGTCTTTGACATGTAAAATTTCTCTATTTCTTCTGCAGATGGAGCAGGGTAGGAGAGCCCCGGGCCCGGTCCTGCTGCCTGCCAGACCCATACAGGGCCCGGCCCACGCAGTACCTGCACAGCAGCCCGGGAAGCCCGGGAATCCTGGGAAGCCCCGTGGTGGTGGTGGTGGGGGGGGGGGGGGGGGGGGGGGGGGGGGGCGGGCAGGGGAGACGTCGCTGGGCGTGGCTCGCTGTCTGTTGCTCAGCATGGAGTTGCTGAAGGAGACAAGCTGCTGCCGCAGGAGCCCGGGCCACGCCACCTCGCCCAAAAAAAAAAAAAAAAAGAAAACTGAACACCCAAAAAACCCCTAAAATCCCCAAATTTTACCCATTTTTTTGCTAAAATGAGATTTCTCCCAAAATTCCAAAATTTTCCCAAAATTCCTGTTTTTTTCAACACATCCCCGATTTTCTTCTCAATTTTTTCCCAAAACTCTGAATTTTACCCCCAAAATACCTGATTTTTTCCCCAAAACCCCAAATTTGTCCCCAAAATCCCCGGGATTTTTTCCCCAAAATTCCCAAACTTTTCCCTAAAAAAATCCCCGAATTTTTCCTGAATTTTTTCGCAAAATCCCTGAATATCTTCTTATTTTTTTCCCAAATTTCCTGAATTTTCCCCCCAAATCCCTGATTTTCCTGAACTTTTCCCAATTTTATTTCTAAAAATCCCCAAATTTCTGCTGATTTTTCCCAAAATCCCGAACTTCTCCCAAAAATCCCCAAATTTTTCCCAAAATCCCCAAATTTTTTCCCCAAAATCTTAAAATTCCCAAATTTTTCCCCCCAAATCCCCAAATTTCTCCCAGTTTTTTCCCAAAATCCCCAAATTTCTTCCGAAACCCCCACACTGCCTCATGGGCGAGGCCACTGTGCAGGGGCGGGGCAAGCGCCATGCGCCTGGGGTGGGGGGGCCCAGCATGACCTCGCTGCCCTGCAGCCGCAGCGTCAGCGGCGGGGGGGCTGGGCGGTGGGCGGGGCGACAGCTGTGGGAGGCTCGGCTCTGACCCCTTCCCATCCCCCCACCGGGGAGTGGAGCTGGGCCAGGGTGTCCGACTGGCTCAGGCTGGCGTTATGCTGCTAGAATTTCAGGAGTGTGTTGGGTTGATGTGGCCAGAAAACTGTATTCTATCACCGTCTGTTGAAGCCAGGTGGGATAGTGATTCCTAATCTCCGTGGCACATACCATCTGCTAATGGGCCATCTGTAAGATCAGGTGGGGCAATCATCTTTATCTTTTCCACAAACCATCCTCCTTCCAAGAATATATCATCTGCTGCTGGCCCATTAAGTCCCACTGTATGACTGATAAAATTACATCAACCCATCGGGAGATGCTCCAGTCAGGGGTTGGAGCCAAGTCTTTCCCACCTAGATAAAAAAACTGAGATTTTGGACAACAGGATACCATCTTTCCACTGGATTCCAGAGGAAAACCGGACATTTTCCACATAATTTCTGGACCTTCAGAGGAAAACTGTACCCTTCTACAGGAGCACTGCTTCAGCTGAACCACACCTGTCACTGCAGGGGGACTGTAGCCACCATTTAATGGGACTGCTGCCAACATCCTGACTGACGGGGTGTCATGTTGTATTCTGACTCTGTCAGGGTTGGGATTGTGTTTTGTAATATTGTATTTCTATTTTAATTTTCCCAATAAAGAACTATTCCTAATTCGCATATCTTTGCCTGAGAGCCCCTTAATTTCAAATTTATAATAATATTTTGGAGGGAGGGGGTTTACATTCTCCATTTCAAAGACAAGCTTCTGCCTTTATTGGCAGACACCTGTCTTTCAAACCAGGACTGGGGGAAAACGGGGAAAAATAGAATTAGGGGGCCCAAAATTATCTTTGGGAAGTGGAGGACGGGGGAGGGGCTCCCCAAAAATCTGCAGGAGTAATTCTGCAAATTAAGGGTTAATTTTGTAAATTAGGGACTGATTAGGAGAGTAGGGAGGCGTTTTGGAGAGATTTTGGGGGAGATTTGGGGAGGGGAAAATGGAATTAGGGACTTTGGAAGTTTTTTGGGAAGTGGGGGTGATGGGGGAGGGGCATCCTAAAATTTTTTGGAGTGATTATGGAAATTAGAGGTTAATTATGTAAATTACCAATTAATTAGGAGAGTAAGAACGAGTTTTGGAGAGGTTTTGGGAGAAAAAAAAAGGGATTTAGGCATCACAAAAATTCTTTGGGAAGAGGGAGAGGGCAGGGAAGGGGTCCCTGAAAAATTTGGGGGTAATTATGTAAATCGGTATTTATTTATGTAAATTAGGTGTTATATAGGAGTGTAAGAATTAGTTTTGGAGAGGTTTTGGGGGAATTACGGGAGATAAAATAGGAATTACGGATCCCAAAATTATCTTTGGGAAAGAAAGCAGGGTAGGGGAGGGATTCCCAAAAAATTTGGGTGTAATTGGGCAAATAAGAGGTTAATTATGTAAATTAGGGTTTAATTAGGAGAGTAAGAAGGGGTTTTGGGGGAGATTTTCAGGAGAAAGACTGGTATTAGGGATCCCAAAAATGCTTTGCAAAGTAGATGGGCGTGGGGGAGAGGCTCTTTAAAAATTTTGGGGGTAATTCTGCAAATTAGGGGTTAATTAGGGGCATGAAAACTGGTTCTGGAGGGGTTTTGGAGTTTTTTTTGAGGGGGGGGATTGGATTTAGGGACTTTGGGAAGTGGAGTAGAGGTGAGACAAGGTGGGGGTGGGGCTCCTCCAAAAATTTCGGGCCAATTATGCAAATTAGGCGTTGATTAGGCAGATAAGATGGGGGTTTGGATGAGGTTTGGAGAGGTTTGGGGGGATTTTCGGGGAAAAACGGGAATTAGGGATCCCAAAATACTTTTCGGGAAGGAAGGGAGGGTGGGGGAGGGGTGGAAAGAGGTTCTGCCCCTAAATTTGGGGGATAATTATACAAATTAGAGGTTAATTAGGGATATGCAAAAAGGTTTATGAGGGGATTTTGGGTGTCTGGGAAAGGATTCGGAGACTATTTAGACAAATTAGATGCTAATGAGACAGTGATGGTTTCTGAAGCAGTTTTGAGGTTAATCAGCAGCAGCATTTATGCAAATTAGATGCTAATGAAGGGTATCATCAAAGCCCTCCCAGGTCTGCCCAACCCCCCTCCCAGGTATGTCCAGCTGTCCCCCCAGGTGTGCCCAGGTCTCCCCAACTCCCCTCCCCAAGATGTGTCCAGATGCCCCCAACCCATCCCCAGATACCCCCACGTATCCCCAACCCCCCTCCCAGGTGTGCCCAGATGTCTCCAAAGCATGCCAAGTGCCCCCCATGTGTTCCCAGTATCGCCCAGGTGCCTTCCACTCCTCTCCCATGCCCCCCAGGTGTCCCCAAGGCCCCTCAGGTGTGCCCAGGTAAGCCTCACCTGTTGACCTTCATGCGGATTTGGGGCATGGGAGGTGGGGCAGGGGTGGTGGCCACATCCTCCACGAGGTGCCGCATGATGCAGAAGTGGCAGGAATCAGTCGGTTGCGTAGTGTGACAGGTGAGACTCCAGGGCAACCAGCTCAAATGGGGACAGGCCCACCTGCTGTGGGGATACATCTCTGTTACACCCGTGCCACCAGTGTCACACCTTAGCCACCTGTGTGACACCTGAACTACCTGTATCACCTGTGTCATACCTGTGGCACCTGTGGCACCTGAATGACACTTGTGTCACACCTGTGTCATCCCCCCAACCCCACCCCCCCACCCCCCCTCAAGGAACAGGTGAGACTCCAGGGACACCAGCTGGAACAGGGACAGGTGCACCTGCTGCAGGGACCCATCGCCAGATGTGTTCCACCTGTTCCAGGTTGATCCCATCTGTCCCTACGTGTGTCCCACCTCTCCCCAGCTGTGTGTCATCTGTCCCCAGGTGTGTCTCACCTGTCCCCAGGTGTGTCTCGCCTCTTCCCAGATGTGTCCCACCAGTCCCCAGGAGTGTCTCATTTCTCCCCAGGTGTTTCTCGTCTGTCCCAGCTATGTCTCGCCTGTCCCAGGTGTGGCTCACCTGGAAGGGGTGTGCCTTACCTGACCCCAGGTGTGTTGCATCCATTCCCCAGCTGTGTCTCACCTATCCCAGGTGTGTGTCTCATTTTTTCCCAGATGTGTCCCACCTGTTCCAGCTGTGTCTCACCTATCCCAGGTGTGTGTCTCATTTTTTCCCAGGTGTGTCCCACCTGTCCCAGCTGTGTCTCACCTATCCCAGGTGTGTGTCTCATTTTTCCCCAGGTGTGGCTCACTTGTCCCAGCTATGCCTTACTTGTCCCAGGTGTGTCCCACCCATCCCCAGCTTTGTCCCACCTGTCCCAGGTGTGTCTCACCTGGAAGGGGTGCAGCTCCGGGGCAGGGGTGCCAAGGCAGAGGCCAGGTGTGATGAGCGATGACATCACCAAGCTGGGCTCAAACAGGTCAGAGTGGTCGCACACCTTAGGCATCTGCACCAGCACGCTGATGACACTCATGAAGTGACCACTGGCCAGTGGGGCCTTGGTGCTGGGGGAGGGGCAGAGAGGTCACCTGGGGGTCACCTGGGGGTCACCTGGGAATTACCTGAGCTCACCTGAGAAATTTGGGGGAATTTGACAAAGATTTGGAAGGGAAATTTGGGGGTTTAAGGGGGAAATTTGGTGTCCAGGGTGGCCTTGGTGCTAAAAACAGGATGGAAAAGTCACCTGAGCTCACCTGGGCGTTACCTGGGGCTCACCTGGGCTCACCTGTGAAATTTGTGGGAATTTGAAAAATATTTCAGGGAATATCAGAGAATTTAAAGGGGAAATCTGGGATTCCAGGGGGACCTTGGTGCTGTGGGAGGAGACAGCGAGGTCATCTGTCTCACAGCTGAGCGCTGGTGTCGCTATACGTGGAGAGTGGCATATAATAACAACAAATGACTTCTTAAGCCAGAGAAGCAAAATCAGCATTTTATTGAAAAACCGAACCATATTTATAGAGTGGTTCTCAAGCCTCAAACAGGACAGTAGTTCATAAGACAACAGGAGAAAACATCTCCTGTCACGTACATCACAAAACTGTCTCTCAGTCAACACCAGGTGTTAATCTCTGTTTATTAATTCTTTTCTGTTTACAAGAAAGCTGTCATCCTGGGAAAGGAGCTGAGAAACTGTCCCAGCTTGGGAAAAACCTCCCTGCCTGAGAAAGGGAAAAAGAAATGCAGAACCTGAGAAAAGGCCTGGCAAAAATCTGCCTGGGCCTTCAGCAGTGTCCACAAGTCCCCCTTTTAGTTTAAAAGAAGAGAAAGAGAGAGAAGTGTTTGTAATCCCCCACAGGGCCCTTTGCAAATGAAAACAAACACCACTCAGAAGATCTTTGGACACCTGAAATGCCCAGGGAAATTTTCATACCTGGTGCTTTTTTCTTATAAATCTAATTCTAATACAATAGCAAAACCTGCCACCATTCACCAGACTTATAATTTCTAATACATTTCAGAAAACCCATCTAACAATGTTCAATGGCTTAAAACAGTTCCAAAGAAACAGATGAATGCTCATCCTCTGCTTGTAGAGAGACTGTCTGTCTGGTGATCAGCATTGGTTGGTGTCAGGGTCCGCACCACATGCAGAGTCCTGATAGGTTCTTTTAGGGATCTCAAAGTGCAAAAGACACAGCAGGGGACAAAACCAGTTTACTTTTGCAAAAATACATCTATATTTAGTGCCAACAAATTGCGATAGAGGGACAGAGAGAGAGAGAGAGAGAGAGAGAGACAGAGAGACAGAGACAGAGACAGAGACAGAGACAGAGACAGAGACAGAGACAGAGACAGAGACAGAGACAGAGACAGAGAGAGAGAAAAGGGGTTGGGATTATAGCTACCAAGATGGGCAGACGATCCTTGTGGAACCAGCCAATAGATGTCCGTTGCCGTCCGGGGAGGTCTCGGGGGTCTTTACTTTGAGGGTGTCTTTTATACTCTTTTCCAAGGCATCGGGCGACTGGCCAAACAGGTGAGGACTTTCAGGTACGCTTTGGGTTCTGTGGGGGGAACAAACCGACAACAAGCCCAAGCGAGTCCTTGTCAATGAAACAAACACAGGGCGCTCCATCTCTAACCAGTTCATGGTTCTCGCACCTGTGGGAGCCTTGTCAACTAAACACAGTTCAGTGCACCGTGACTATCCATAAACCAGTCTCCTGAGAAACCAGTCCTGGTCCGATGGGCACCACCTGCGAACAATCACTTGGCGTTCCTCCCATCCCTGGCCAGCGCCTTTAAACTGCAGTTTGAGGGGTCTTCTTAGGCCTCAGGTGAGGGTCGTTGGGCAGAGCAAACAAGAGGCTTTCAGACGGACTCTCACAGTTGGTCAGCATTCAAAGGCTATGCCTCGGCTGCATTTTGTTTCTGATGTCACAGGTCAGGGTGGACACACCTTGCAGGCAGCCAGCGTACCCCAGTATCCGTTGAGACGCAAGCGCACCCACGGCTCCAAATGATGAGGCAGGCAGGTGTGTCTCATCTGCAGCCTGAAAGGAAGTGAAATGATTCACAATAACAGGATTATTGGAATCTTGTGGCACAGTAAGGTGATTGATGGTGTACAAAGCTTTTCCCAATTGGCTGTGTGGTACTTCACCAGCCACTCTCCTTTTCTGTTTACCAAAAACACGCTTTGACCAAATTCAAAGGTACCTGAGAAAACTGTTAGAATGCCATTGTGACCACTTTCAACTCAATTATCTGAGCAGAACCTCTTTCATGGCCTTCCAGCATTTACCAATCAGACTCATCCTCACAGGTAACAATGGTCTGTCATTCCACTGGCCAATGATACCTGTAGGATGTAAATCTGGAGTGGTGATAAACGCAGAGATATCAATGGAAGGATCCACTCGGTATACCTGATGAGTAGAAAGACCTTGCTGCAGCCTGCTGCAGTGTGTCGGGCTAATTGACAACCCTGTGGCAAGACTTTCCATTGATATCTCTGTCCTATCTCAGAATTGTTCGTTGCAGGCACCATAAGAACAAATTTTGGTGTATCTTCAGGACACAAGGGGATTGTGAAAAAGCAATCCTTCAAATCAATGGTCAAAATGATCACTGCATTCAAATCAACTGACAAAGGGCTATCAACTTAATTTTTAGTAGGGGCCACTATTCCTGCCAAACAGGGGTATCAGTCAACCGCTGTAAAGGCATCATAAAATAATTTCTGCCTTTCACCTCAGTGACCCCGATCAGAAATTTCTCTCAATGCGCATTCCCCTGGCTGCTAAAACTCAAACCTCTGAGTTGAATCTGAGGTAGGGTGGTGCCTGGTATCATCAGAGTGCACATCTGTGGGTGCTGATCGGAGATATTCATTGTCCAAAAAACTTGTGGTGGTCCTGTAGATCCGAACCCACCGCCTTTGGTATCTCGTTGATCAGCCCTGAGAACAGATGAATGAAAAAAGCACAAGCTGGGCAATACAAGTGCCTGCCGGGATAGTGACAAGGAACATAGTATAGAAACCATAGCACAAATTTGACCTGTAAAATCAGCATCAGTGATGCCTGGGTGAGCAAAGATTCCCTGGAGAGTGGCATTAGATCTTCCTATGAGCAGTGCACTCAGCCTCAGACCCAAAGGGCCAAAGGCATCCAGAGGAACCTTGTCCACCCTGACTGAGTCTACGATGACTGTGGCTGTGGTGTGTACATCCACACCGGTGGAGTCCTGGTACTGGCTGCATGATGGCTGAGGAAACCTGTGTCAGCATTGGGTTTTGAGGCATTGCTTGCATCTGTGTGCTGACACACAGTCAGCACAGTCAGAACACTTGTCTGACTGTTTCCCTGGCCAGCAACAGGCATTTTTTATTTGCATTGGTTTGCATAGTGATCTGGCTTTTTGCACTTGGTATACAAGAAGGTAGGCATATCAGCCTTCTGCTGCTGTAGGTCCTTCTTATTTTTGCCTTTATTCTTCTCATGTTTCTGTTGACCACTCCCTGACACCATCTGATGGTGCCACATGACAGCTGCTAAAGCAGAGATCTCATGATCTACAGTACCTACTTTAGCATATGCCTGCACCATGTCAGTCAACGAGGTGTCTCCTGACAGAGCCTGTATAATTTTTGCACAATCATCATTAGCATTGTCTCTGGCCAGCTATTTACACAACAGGTGCCTCAGAGCATCATCCTCAACCTACCTTTCTAAAGCTGCTGCCACTTTCTCAACAAATTCTAAGAATGGCTCTCTAGGACCCTGAGTAATTTGTACATATTTTTGCTTTGGAGCTGCAACCTCTATTGTTTTCAGAATTGCTGCAAATCCTTTTTCTTGGCATTGTACAAGGATCAGAGAATTCCAGGTAGCCTGAAAACCAGGGCTAACAAAGCAATGCTGACTCAGCAAAGCATTGCTCCCCAGAGCATACCTGGGATCATCCTGGGGTTGCACCATATTTTCTGCAGCTGCCTTGTCAGCCATCTGCCTCCAAGTGTCCTCAAACACTCTAAATTGAACAGGCTGAAACAGCACTTGGGCTATATGTCTGACATTGTAAGGTGGCAGAAAATTCGCATTCAACACTCTAATAATTTGCATAACTTGTGTAGAGTCAAGCCCAAACTGTGCGACCCTCTCATGCAAATCCTGAACAGCAAGCCAAGTAATAGGATCATGCCTGTCCGGCTGTCCCGTATTGGGAGCAACCTTAAAGAAAGGTATGGCTCGAGCCCCCCCTGTCCCCTGGCCATCCTCATCACAATCCTGTGGCAGGTTTTCCTCAGGGACCGGGCTGAGCTCAGCAGCGTCCACCTGGACACTCTCCTCCACCCCCTTCACCCGAAGGACACCCCTCTTTTGCATCCCCACCCATTCCAGCAAATCCCAATGGCCCTGCTGCAATGCCCGCATTTTAACTGTTTTCAAAGACTGCCGCGATTCTTAAGTCTCGCTGTCATGGAGTCACTGTAGCACCTGCTTTCCGAAGCAAAAGGCCCTGGAGACGGCAAGGGATGCAGCGACTTCCCTGAAAAACCGGAAGGGGATGCTGGCGCTCCTGGGTGAGTGGGGCCTGACGCTGAGGGCTGCGTAGAAGGCGGCACTGTCTCCATCCCTGCAGCCGGCGGTGCCTGTTGTCCCACCCCTGCAAGCGGGTCCGCAGGTGGCGTGGGACCCGCCCCCGTGGCTGGGCTGTACACGACCCATAGCTGCCCTGGCGCGGGTGCCACTGATGGGGGTTGCCCCGCTTGGGTGCCTGCGAAAGGCGCCAGCACGGCGTACAGAGCCGCCGTTTGTTTTGCCATGGCGCCAACTATCTCCACCACAACATCCACCACAGGAAAAGCTGGTGCCGGGGCCGGTGCTGGCGCTGCCTCCACAGACGGTGGGGGTGCGGGGGGTGCGATGATGTCAGCAGGTGACTGTCCGGGCCCCGCCGCCCGGGGGATGGCGGGCGAGGGCTCCTACGGGGCGAGTGGGAGAGGGCTTTCCGTGCCGCTATTTGCAGGGGGATCAGTCGCTCCAAGTCTTTTGGAGAAGAAGAAACAGGTGTGTGATCTTTGGACGCTGCTCATTGAGAAGCTGTGGGCAGGGAGCCTCTGGGCTGGGCAGATTCTCGGAAGGGGTTACAGAGCGAGAGACTGCCTTTGATTCCTGTGCATTCCCGGACTGACAGGCAAAGCCCTTCTCCGCGTTAACAACTGCCCAAGTACCCAATAGAGAAGGAATTAAAATGCCCCCTCCCGAAAGGGTATCATACAGTTGGTCTCCCAGTTCTCCCCACGCTGAAGGAGCAAAAGCTACTTCCAAGCCATCCAAAACACCTCCAAATTGAAAGTATGGTTTCATCTTGCTTGGCTAAATGACCCCCCATCGTTACAAAGTTTTCCACCTAGCTACTAAGCTGGCGGGGGGTGGTACAAAAACAGTACCTCTCTCGGATGAAAGAGAAGACAGTCTGGCGCTGCCAGTGGCTTGCCAGAAGGCACTCGGCTCCGCTGGCTCTGCTGTCCAGCTCCCGGCGCACCGAAGAGACCGCACAGCTCCGCGCCACTCCGCTCCGCTCGGCTCCTGCCGTACTGCACGGCTCCGCACCGCGGGACTCCGCGCTGCGCGGCTCTGGGCCGCTACCCACTGCTGCGCGCTGCGGGGCTCCGCGGCTCCGCTGCCGCGGAACTTCGGAGACGAGTCCCTATCGCGCTGTTCTGATCGAGTGCAATCTCGGTGGAAGCCACCAGATGTTGCTGTACGCAGAGAGTGGCGTATAATGACAAACGACTCCTTAAGCAAGAGAAACAAAATAAGCATTTTATTGAAAAACCGAACTATATTTATAGAGTGGTTCGCAAGCCTCAAACTGGACAGTAGTTCATCAGACAATAGGAGAAAACATCTCCTGTCACGTACATCACAAAACTGTCTCTCAGTCAACACCAGGTGTTAATCCCTGTTTATTACTTCTTTTCTATTTACAAGAAAGCTGTCATCCTGGGAAAGGAGTTGAGAAACTGTCCCAGCCTGGGAAAAACCTCCCTGCCTGAGCAAGAGAAGAAGAAACTCAGAACCGAAGAAGAGACCTGGCAAAAATTTGCCTAGGCCTTCAGCAGTGTCCACATGCTGATGGAGTGCCACAACCTTCCAGGGAAGCATCCTGGGAAGGACGTCCTGGTGACACAGGTGCTTCTGGGCAGAGTAATTCGGCTCTTTTGTGAGTCCGCTTCGGCCAACACTGGAGAGAAGGAAGGGAGCCTTGCGTGGTGTTCCAAGGAAAGGTTTACTGATCTTCTTGCACGTAGCAAACCAGGGACAAACTCTCACTCAGCTTTGAAGGAGCAGGGCTTATATGGGAAAGGTAGGGGATGGAGTAGAGCAACAGGTGAATCAACTGAGGGCACAGGGGCGGAGCAAAGGGGGAAGGACCAATGGGATACAAACAATCTGCTTAGAACAGGGAGGCATGCTGGGAGGAATTTTTCCTCATCACTACCACGATGTTAGCGCCTATGGGTATTCCCTCCAGGCGAGAGTAGCTGCTTCTTTCTCAGATGGCCCACTGGCTTCCACAACCTGGCACTCACCAGAGCTCGCCTGGAAATTACCTGATCTCACCTGAGAAATTCGGGGCTATTTCAAAGAAATTTAAAGGAAAAATTTAGGGGTTTAAGGGGATTTTGGAGCATTTAAAAGAAAAATTTGGGCGTCCAGGGCGCTCTTAGTGCTAGGGGAGGGGACAGAGAGGCCACCTGGGGGTCACCTGGAAGTTACCTGAGCTCATCTGGCAGTCACCTGAACTCAACTGAAAAATTTAGGGGAATTTGGGAGAAATTTGGCAGAGAAATTTGGGGATTTAAGGGAGAAATTTGGGGTCCAAATTAGCAAAGTGCAGAGTGACCTCAGCACTAAAAATGGGGTGGAAAAGTCACCTGGGAATTACTTGAGCTCACCTGAGAAATCTGAGGGGGATTTGGAGGAATTCAAAATGGAAATCTGTGGATTTACAGGGGAAATCTGGGGTCCAGGATGTCCTTGATTGTGGGGGAGGGAACAGAGAGATCACCTGGGGCTCACCAGGACTCACCTGAGAAATTTGGGGGAATTTAGAAGAGATTTGAAATGGAAATTTGGGGATTTAAGGGGAAAACTTAGGGGTCCAGGGTGGTTCGTGGTGCTGTGGGAGGGACAGAAAAGTCGCTTGGGGGTTTCCTGGGGCTCACCTGGACTCACCTGGGGGGAGTCACCTGAGATCACCTGGGGGTCACCTGAACTCACCTGAGAAGTTTTGGGGAATTTCAAAGAAATCTGAAGGAAAATTTGGGGGTTTAAGCAGATTTTGGAGCATTTGAAAAGGTATATTTGTGAATCCAGAGTGCCCTTGATACTTGAGGACGAGACAGGGAGGTCAGCTGGGGGTCACCTGAGCTCACCTGAGCCGCTTGAGGGTTTTCTGTGAGGAAATTTAGGGGATTTCAGGGGATTTTGGAATTTGGCCAATTTGGAGGTCCAGTGTGGCCTTGGTGCTAAAGAAGGGACAGAAAATTCACCTGGGAGTTACCTGGAGCTCACCTGGGCTCACCTGAGAAATTTGGGTGAATTTGGGAGGGATTAGAAAGGGAAATTTGGGGATTTAAGGGTGAAATTTGGAGGTCCAGGGTGGCCTTGGTGCCAGTGCGGGCACCTCTGTCCTCCCTTGCCTTGATGTCAGAGCTCAACCCACTGCCCGCTGGGGTGGGCTCTGCCTCAGCAGAGGTTCAGTTTTCCTCTGCTTTCCTCTCAACATCACAGGTCATCAACCTGGAAGTTATGACCTCCTTTTCTGGCTCACTGGAGACAGTGCTGACCCTGCTGCCTCCAACACCACCATTTCCAGCCTCGCCGACCAGAGAGGATGTCCTTGTTGGTCCAAAAGTGGCTGAACTGCTTCCATCAACGCCTCAGCAGTTATGGGGAGCAGCCAAACCTCAGGTGATGTGGCAGTGTCACGGGGGCTTGGTGGGGCACATGGAAATTCTTGGGGGTCCTGGGAATGATAGTATTTACACAAGGGGGGTGCTGCAGAGTTCTCGAGCAAGTGTTTCTAAGCTCAATCATATTTCTGGGAAAGAATTGTTGGAAAATTGTAATAATAATGGCATCTAAATGAAAGAAACTCAAACCTTTTCCGTGCTTGATGCTGTTTCTACAGCTGGACAGCATGATTGGAAAAAGAGAAAGAAAAAGATTTAAATAATCTTGTTGTTATAGGCTTCAGTACGGGACACATCTGCTTTGTATCGACATCATTGCTGGTGACCTGCAAGATTGTTGCTTGATGTTGCTTGACCTATGATGCTGAAGGCAGAGTGTGTCCTTCAAATTTGCTGCTGGCCTGACAGCCTTCAGGTGCTGATCATGAGTTGATCCCTCTACAAGCAGGGAATGGACATTCATCTGTTCCTGTTTGGACTGTTTTGACATCAAAACTGTTGAATTCAGAACTGTTTTGAACAACAATTTAAAAAATATTTGGTTCTGATAAATTGTATTGATTTTAGTTTTCGGGAATTGTATTACCTTTTGTTGTTAGCCAGAGTTTTACAATGTATTAGACTGGTGATCGATTTTAGTTAACTGTTTTAAACTCCATGAGAAATTTTTGCCAAAATTTTTTAAATGTTTCAAGAATGGTGATGGATTTTACTTCTGGGGAACTGTAGCAGACTTTATTATTGTATTAGAAATAGTGCTTTGGTGATGGATTTCTTTTTTGCAAAGGTCAACAAATTTGGAACCTTCCCAGGCTAGTATCCTCATGTCTCCTATATGTGCTTGTCCACCCTAGTAAAGCGCCCTGCTGGGAAGAAGAGATACATATTTTTTCTGTTTATTTTTTAAATATTTTTCGGAAAGGGGGACATGTTGGATGCTGCTGGGAACCAGGGAAAAAGCAGCCTTGAAGCCTTGCCTTTCTCAGGCTTTACAAGGTCAAGAAATTATAACCACAATTACACACCTGCAGGATGTGTGAGAATCGTGTGAGTGTCTTGTGATATTTTGCAGAAAGTATGTTTTCAGAGAGGTGTTGCCTTCTTGGGCCAATGAGTCTTTTCTATTTTGTTTTTCACATACTGCCCTATATGTATGTGTAGTGTTTCTTTAAATAAAGCTCTTTCTCTCTAGCTTCTCCATTGCATGAGGAACTATGTTGCATTATCCTTTTCACTGCTCACCTATAGCCTAAAATGCAACATTGTGCTGGAGCTGAACTGTCTGCCCAGCACTGGTGGCCATCATACAAGCTGAGTTTGCTTGTTTTGGTTCACTGAGAGCTGGGGCCCTGGGCAGAACACTGAGAGCCTGGTCTTATCCTCAGGGAATACGGAGCCCCTGGAGGAGCTGTAGCAGGTGGGGCTGCTGCTGGAGAGAGCGAGGATGACATCAAGGATGACAACCTCTTCCTTGACCTGGACACCAGAAATTTGAAGATGGTGGACCTCAATTCTGGTAGCTTCTTCAAAGCCAGGCTCCACAGTGAATTTGCAGATGAGTCCAGAGCCACAGGGATGCTCCCAGATTTGGGTATTGCACAGCCTGGCTGGGAACCAAAGGTTCTGCGCTTTGCTGGGGGGAATGCAACTAATTCTTCAGTCGGCTGCCAAGCTGCTTTTTGACAGGGCTGGGAGGATGGGCTGGGGTGATTATGAAATGGCAGTTGGCTCCTGGTCCTGCCAACAGCTTCTACCACCCACTGTGCCCTGGGCTGAGGCAACCAGCCCGACACAAACAAACCCCCATAGCGGGAGCAGAGGTGGGACTCCAGGACCTGTGCACAGCGGCTTTGCTTTCCAGGCAAGGAAGGGCTTGGGCTGCTCCACTCCCCTTACTTGCTTTGGGATCACCATTACTTTTAGGGGGCAGTGCAGAGGGGAAGGCAGAAAGCATCGGCTTTCCTCACCCATGGGTGGGTTTTTCCCTAGCATGTAGGGCAAGCCCCTGACAGAGATAAGATTTTTGACCTTTTTTCTTGCTTCCCCTTTTCGTCTTTAATCTATTTTCAATAATTTGTTACTTGTTTTTTCTAAAGGAAGCGTTCTAGGTGGTATCCGGTCTGGATTGGGAAGTGCTTGGGACCAGCAGTGGTGTGGGTGGGCTTGGAGAAGGCTGAGGATATCGTTTGGGACCAGAAGTGGCATGGATGGGCTTGGAGAAGGCTGAGGACATCGTTTGGGACCAGCTTGTCTTCCAGCGGCAGATGGCATGAGGTGGGTCCCTGTCTTCTTGGCATGGATGGGATAAGGGCTTTTGGGAAATGGCAGCGAGCACAGGAGCATTCCGCTCTGGGCAGCTGCTGAGAACATGGATCTGCCATGGCTGGCTGCAGGCAGTGGCACATGTCCTGCTCTCCTGCTCTCCTGCCAAAGGCAGCAATGATTGGGCACCACTGAGCACAGCCAGCGTGGTCTAAGTACCACGGGTGGCTGGGACAAGGGGGACAGGAGCCTTCAGCTGATGGGTGATTTCTGATTTCTCTTCTTGAAGTTGCGCTGTGTGGATGCTGAGGCTGCTCTGGCCTTCGCCAGGGCTCTGCTGCAGCTCAGCACTGGACTGCAATAAGCCAAAGGAGAAATGGTATGACCTGTAGCAGAGACTTGATTGAGCATTTTGGCAACACAGCTCAAGTTTGCATAATGCATACCTCCAAGGGAAAACATGACATCCCCCGAAAAATAAACTTGTTCAATAACTTCTGAAATTAAATCAATCTGGGATGACCCCTGTTGGGAATGATGAATCAGGAAAACCTTATAAATATGAGTGCTTAGCAAAAGATTTTGAAACCATAAGCGAGATAGAAATGATAGCAGTTTTCGACTGTGGGGCTGAGAGCAACAATGTGAAAGTTTGAGGCCTCCTTCCTTTCTTTAGAAAATGCCAATACCACAAATACCAAAGAAGCAAGCAGACATCCTCCCCAAGCATGATAGGAAAGGTTTAGAGGTAAGAAAGCTGCAAAACATGGTAATATAGCGGTTCCTATAGGTTGAATGCAAATATTAGAAAATTTATATCTTGTATTAGATTGATTAGTGGAAATTAGAATATTCAACATAGAAGAATATTTATTGTGTTGTAAACGGGAAAATCGCTCTTACTTCTTGCCTCTCCCACCACTCTCTTCCCTCTTCCCTCTTCCCTCTTACATCGTTCTTCTTCTCTTCTCTTCTCTTCTCTTCTCTTCTCTTCTCTTCTCTTCTCTTCTCTTCTCTTCTCTTCTCTTCTCTTCTCTTCTCTTCTCTTCTCTTCTCTTCGAGAACTCCTGCCCCCGCTCTCTTTCCGTCCTGCTCTGAGTTGCGACTGGCAGCTCTCAGCAGGACCCTGTATACCCACACCCTTTACAATCAACTGCAAACTTCAAGACCAGAATATAGAGAGCTCCTGAGTTTTTCCTGATGACCATCCCCCCGACAGAGTCTCAAAGACCAAAAAATAACATTTTTCAGTTTGCTCAAGCTGCAGCTCAGCTCTTCTCTGAACAGTTCTTCCCCGTACCTGCCTTTTACTTCATAACTGCTCCCTGTTTTCCCCCAGTGAGTTCCCAGCCCATCACAGTCTCCATCACTCTGTAGCCTTCCTTCATGTCCCTCACCAAAAGGAAGACTGAGCCTCAGGTTTAGGGACTCATCCTGTCACTGGCTGAACAGCAGCAAAGTCTCAGAGGTCTAGTGGTGCGGGAGTCTTTGTGTCAGGATAGACGGTCGTTAGGGACAAAACTCATTCAGTCTGTATAAGCTAAAAGTTACTGTTACATTTATTGTAAGAGTGAAAGTACATAGAGTCCTACTGAGTGTTGCTAGCTGCAGCATAGAGTAGGACAAGGACTGAGAGGGGATTAGAGAAAGAGCAATGGGTTAAGAGGGTGAGGGGCTAAGAGAAGAAGGGAGAGAGAGCAAGAGGGAGGTAAGAGAGGGGTGGTAGCAGTAAGAGAGTGATTTCCTGTTTACAATACAATAGATTTTCTTCTATGATGAATATTCTAATTTCCAAGAACCAATCTAACACAAGATACAAATTCTATAGCATAAGAAACCTTATATTACCATAGTGTGTAACACTTTAAACTCTAAAAACTACTCTTTGGACCCTAGCAGGGATGTCCCTGATCTTTGGACCCACTGTCTAGCGGAAGGCATTGTTCTATCAAGAGGGGATTACCCCTAGCTGGCTATCCCATTGTTTCATGGTAATTCAGTAACTAAGGCTTGGTATCTCAAAAGTGGCTTTCATTTCAATCTCGTTCCTGGTTTCTATATTCCCAGATTCTGAGCATTCATATTTGTAAGGTTTCCCTGTTTCATCTTCCCCAACATCTCCCCCATTTTGTTCAACCACTAATACATTAGACATTTCCTTGGTTATCATTTGCTGTGTGCAATGTAGTATGCAGGGTATAAATATTATAAATACAATTATTACTACTAGAATAAACAAAACTATTTTACAGAGTTCCTTTAGCCAAGATGCAAAGCTCCAACCTTCGAACAAACTGTCTAGCCAGTTGGGGTCATTTGTTGTAATTTGGTCAGCCAAATTCTTTAAATTTTGCAACTGTTTATGAATATAAACAGAATGGTCCAATAAATTCATGCAGCACAATCCCTGAAAATCCTCACAGCCATGTCTGTGAGCTAGTAAAAGGAAATCAAGGGCAGCTCTGTTTTGTAAAGTGGCATGTTTGACTGCCTCCTCATCTGTCAGCAAGTCACTGATTGCAATTGATATGGCATTTACTTCTTTACTGAGCCAACATCCCAACTGGTTTAACTGTTTCAGTGCCACTGAAGAACTCAGCTGAGGTAAATAGAAGCTTGTGATAATTGATTGTCCAGAATCCCATGTGTGAAAGTCACTATCACATTCACTTTCATAATGATATCCTGTGGAGGATCTAATTTTTCTATTTTTCTTTTTGACTACCTCTTTAACACTGGGTGCAATTATTATGAGCTGTCCTAGGGCACATGGGCCAACCTCTATATATGCAGGTAAGCCCTGCCAGGCTCTGTCTCCGCAAATGAGCCAAATTCCTTTGGGAAATCATATTGGAAGTTTGCTACATCGATATGCATGTGGCTCAGAGTATGTGAGAAGTTTAATTTGATTACACCAAAAAGTCACATTGCTATAAACTGGGTAATATGGGGTAACATTTAAATGAGGACTGTCTCCTCCCATGAGATGAAAGATGTAACAGCTGCCCATAGTTACTGAACCTAAGATTTCAAGCTCTTGGAGATCAGATTTGTCAACTTTAGAATTGTCAATGTAAGTTTGATATTTTTGGCTGGGAGTTGGAGATATATGAGGATCATCGTATGGCCAATACCTCTCAAGGGTAACATTAGCAAAACCTTCTGGGAAAGGTACTCCAACCAAACAGGTTGAAAAGGGTTTTTCAGGACTTGTGTTAGATAGACAGATGGTATCCCAGCCTGCAGACTTGGCTAAATTAACCCAGATATTTGTCTTTGGTTGACTTACGGGTAAAGCTTCACTACAAAAAGAAAAGAAAAACAACAAAAAGAAAAGAAAAGCAACATGCATTCACGTAATCGATAAAACTCCATTCTTTTCTTGAGCTGTTTCTGGCAGATCACTTTCTCCTGATGATTCAGCATAGTTCAGATCTGGGTGCTTGCTTCCTGGCTTCTTCTTGCAGGACCACTGGCTGATGTAGAGGCTTCAGAAGGCTTCGCAGAGCAGTAGAGCTTCACATTCTTTGCTGGCACCCACTTGAGTCCTGCATCTGTGGAAACACATGCAAACCCTTTTCCCCATGTTATGAGGTTTGTGGAGAGTTAGGGGAAAATGTGCGGAAGAAATTGGGATGTACGGTTAGATAGGGATCCCCCTCTCCCTCAGAGATTTGCTCCGGACCTGAGCTCACAGCTGGACATGAGCTAGAGGAAATGACCCCTACCACCTAAGCTATAAAGACCCTTGCAACCCCTCAATAAACGCCATTTGCTGTCACCACATTGGTGTCCTGGAGCTGATGGACCGAGTGACCCTGGGTTAGGGCCACCGTGCTGGACTTGGACCAGGTCGCCAGGCAACAGAGGTTATATGGTCCCTCTATTTGACCTGTTTCTAAGTTTTTAACCAAAACTGGGGGGTGCTCTTTCAATTTTGTTTTTTTGTTATTTAAAAAAGTGTCTATAAATAGACACTTCTGCAGAGCTTTTCAGAAAATTGTAGACATACAACGCTTTATTCAGCCTTGTGTGGGATGTGGCTTGACCATCTCCCCTTTTCTGTAGATCTAAAATGCGTTTTAGGGTTTGATGTGTCCTTTCTGTTATTCCCTGACCTGTGGGTGAATGGTGTATGCCAAATGTATGGCGAATACCCCAGTCATCTAAAAATGTAGCCAACTCATGTGAGGCATAAGAAGGACCATTATCGGTCTTGACTTTTTGGGGGATACCTAGATAAGAAAATGATTGTGAGAAATGCTGGCAAACATGCTTAGCTGTTTCCCCTGTATGCACAGAAGCAAAAACTGCATTTGAAAATGTATTAACAGAGACATGGATGTTTTTAAGCTTCTCAAAAGAGGGATACTTAGTAACATCTGTTTGCCATTTCTGCAAGCTCTCCAACCCTCTTGGGTTGCTGCCAATCTGGGCAAGCTCGTACAATATTTTGTGCTTGTTCTAAGGTAATGTGAAAATCTCACTTAATCGCCTGTGCATTTTGATGAAAAAATGCATGGCTCAGTTTAGCTTGTTCAATAGTATTGGGCAGAGTTGCAGCAAGCACTGAGGTAGAATTTTCAATGTCTGCTGCAACTTCCTCATCAGAGACAGCTGATGCCAATGCATCCACTCAAACATTTCCCTGTGCCATAAGTCCTGGGAGGCCCGAATGGGCCCTAATGTGGGAAATAAAATAAGGATTAGTTCTGTGAGATAGGATTTGGTAGAGACAGGTGAGCCAAAGACATAACTTATCATTGTTCACATCCTTTAGAACTGATCCCTCAATTCTCTTGACAATATTAGCAACATATGATAAGTCAGTTATCAGGTTGAGAGGTTCAGGAAAGAGCTGAAAAGCTCTTACAACTGCTGCTGATTCTAAAATCTGAGGAGAACCTTCAACCTTTTGAACATCTTGTTCCCAAGCTTTTGTTTTCATATTCTGCTATGTAGCTACTGAATTGTGCATTTGCTCTGATCCATCAGTGAAGACAGTAATTGCTTCTAAAGATCCTTCACTGATCAGAGGTTTTTCTTTGTAGCATAATTTAGTTTTGATCATTTTGTGTGCAGGATAATGAATGGAGCAAATGCCTGGAAAATCAAGCAAGGCATACAGCAAGTCCTCTGACTTTTGCATTGCGCACTCAAAATAAGATTTCTTCATGGGCAAATAGATAATCGCAAATTTGCAACCTGCTATTGAAAGAAGCCTCACTCTACCTTTGATGATGATGTGAGACATCATGTCTAAAGGTGTGAGAATTGTTTTGGATGACCTATAAGAAATGAAAACCCATTCAATTATTAACAAGGGGTCTTTTTGAGAAGGGTCCCATTGAAAGATGAGACCACACAGTCTCAGCTCTTGTCCTAAAATTGCAAGGAAAAAGGGTTTATCTGGGATACAGCGATGTGCCTGCCTGTTTTGCAGGGCTTCTGTAATTTTTTCTAAGGCTTTGCAAGCCTCAGGTGTGGGAAACCTAGAGGATCTAATGTTATTGTCCCCTCTCAACAAGTCAAAAAGTGGAGGAAGTTCATCAGCAGTAATTCCTAACACAGGTCTCACCCAGCTGATCTTGCCTAAAAGCTGCTGCAGGTCCTGTAAAGTGTGAATCTTCATTTGGACTTGTATTTTCTGGGGCACAATAGACTGGTCTGTCAATTTCCAACCCAAATATTTCCAGGGAGCAGTGTCTTGTATTTTTGATTCAGAAATTACAAGTCCCGCTTTTGTAATTTCAGCAACAACTCTGTCCCTGGTTTTCTCCAGCTGTTTCTGCATCGGAGCTGTGATCAATAAGTCATTCATATAATGGGTAATATAAGATTGTGGGAATTGTTCACGAACCAGAGATAAGGCATGGGCTACATAATATTGGCAGATGGTCGGTGAATTCTTCATTCCTTGTGGCAAAACAAGCCAATGGTACCTTTGAAGTGGTTCCTGCAGGTTTGTGCTTGGAACGGAGAAAGCAAAATGAGGTGCATCGTCTGGGTGCTAAATCGATAATAACAAGTGGCCAGTTTCTGGGGATCATGGAATGGTTGGGCAGGCCAGGTTGTAGAGCTCCCACATCTTCAATCACTGCATTAATTTTTCTGAGATCATGTAATAATTGCCAGGTGCCAGAGACTTTTTTATGGATTACAAATACAGGCAAGTTCCATGGGCTGGTAGTGGGTGTGATGTGGCCTTTTTGCAGTTGTTCAGCCACTAGGTTTTTAAGAACACTCAGCTTATTATTTGTTAGGGGCCACTGCAGGACTCAGAGCAGTGTGTCTGTTTTCCAGGTCAGTTTTAAAGTGCTGAGTGTTTCAGTGACCCCTACGAAAAATCCAGTTCAATTCTGGCTCCCCAATGAGAAAGCAAATCTCTTCCCCACACTGTGATGTGTCTCTGCACTACATAGGGATGGATAAATGCCTTTTTCCTGTGTGGTCCTGTAATACTGACTACAGATTCACTTTGTAAGCATGATGTAGCACCTCCAATGCCTGTGAAAGCACTGGGGGAGTTATTAATTTCCATTCTGCTGGCCAATAATAATAAGAGATCACAGTGACATCGGCTCCTGTATCAATCATTCCCTTGATCCGAACTCGAATCCCACCAATAGACAATTCACAAATCATCACTGGTCGTTGTGTATTTATGTGTTGAACCCATAGAACTTCAGGGTTCTCGTGAGCAGAGGAGGAATCACAGGGTGGCATATGCTCCGTAGTCCCCATAAATAGTGCTACAGCGATAGCTATAGGGGTTTTGGGTGGAATATGTAAAGGAGAATAGCAGGCATTAGCTAACACTCTCAATTCTTCATAGCAATTGACAGAAAACACACAAGACAAAACAAGCAGTCCCAGAATACCATTCATCTCTTTGCCAATAACTAAAAAGTCTTGCCTATATTGAGAAGTCCCAGTAATCCCTGTTGGAATATAGTCATAAGCACTGTCCTTTAAAAATGTTGCTGGTTTGGAGGTAGCCAGAGTGCACCAGAACCTTGGGTGTAATAAGCATGTGGCATGACTTGGGGTTCTGCTGGTGATGGAAGAAATGGCTTCTGAGCTGGAATATTTACAAATCCTCCCTTGGGGTTCTGTGGTGCCATAACTTGTTTCGTCACGCGATGGCCTGGCGCGCTCGTGTTGGGGTTTTTTGAATTGTTTTTCTTGCTCATATCAGTTTTGGGTTGGCATTGCCAGGGGAAATTATGTCCCTTTTTGCAGTTGGAGCAGCGATCTGATGTTTGTAGCATTCTTCTAACTTCTGGGCAGTTCCTCATGATATTGACCTGGTTTTTTTTCAGAAATAATAGGGTCCTGATGTTACAGCAGCAGGCATTACAGCCATACTGGTATTGTTTTGTTCATAATTGAGGTGCAGAGCAGCCAAGATTTCTGTGAGTTTCTGGTCATGGGCCTCTGCCTGTGCTGCCAGTGCAGCAGTTTGTGATGTCTGAGCGGTGAGAACCCTTTCAAGTTGTTCTCCAAGGGTTTTTCCAGGTTCATTAGCATGGATAGAGGCCACATGCTGCAGACTTCCAATTTTGTTGCAGGTATCTATCATTTCAGGTACGATTGGCTTTCCTTTGCTATGGCTTTAATGGCCTTTTTACACTCTGTATTGGCATTATTTTCAATGATGTCTAGTATCATTAACGGACGAGCTATATCGTCAGAACACTGTCTTTCAGAGGCCTGGATTACCCTATCCACAAATGTAGTAAAAGATTCAGATGGGTCCTGGGTAATCAGGTTATAGGCCTTTTCAAAGATCCCTGCAGGCTGTATTTGCAAGAAGGCTTTACGTGCCATTTTCTTAATATCATCTAAGGCTGCTCTGGGGAGATTCATTTGATCTTCATTTTTGTCATCGGGATGGTCACCTGTTAATTTAGATATGGTCAGAGCATGCAACTCTACATCTGTACTATCCCTGTATGTTGTTAATGTTTCCGTGAGCATCCTTTTCCACTTCAATTCCCATAGAAGATATTGTGAGTCAGTAAGCGTGACCATCACCAGATTTCTACAGTCATTTGGTGTGAGTGTGTGTCCATCCAATCTGCTTTTTAGCACCTGTTTGAAATAGGATGACGAGATGCCATTATCTCTTAAAGCTTTTCTTAGTTCTTTAATTTCATGAGATGGAATGGGAGACCATCTCCTAGGACCACCGGGCTGCGGATGGCATATAACAGGCATTGCCATCACACTAAGGCATTCACCTTTACAAATGTCCCTTCTAATCTCCTGCCAATTCGTTAACAGGGAATTATCATATGGTTGGGGGGGTTAAATCTGAGGTGTTTTGAGGATAAAGTGTCCCAGTTTGAAGCGGAAATGTCTTTTGTAGAGTCAGCCCGGATATAGGAGTCGCAGGTACAACATAAGTCTGTGCCTGTCCCGTGTTCAGTAACTGTGGTGCTACAGTGTCCACTCCCCCTGTGTGTAGTACGAATTGGGTGACAGGTTGCAATCGCAGAGCTGGACCGCAGAGGTCCGGAGATGGTTTGGCCGTGGCACGAAAAGCGGCAGCTGTGTTAAAACGGCAGGAACCGAGGGATCTTCCCGTAAAGCGGATGTGTGTGCTATGTTTACATCCGGATGAGGAACAGACGTAGAGGGATACTGCTGAAGTGACACTTTAGGACACAGGAGAGACGGGGGCAGCGCCGGCGCAGGACGCACTGGCAAGTTCTGCGCATGTGCGGCGTTTGTTTCCAGTGTGGCGCTAGCTGGCATGACGGGTGGGTGGACTGCAGGCTCTTTTGGACCGGGAGGGGCCGGGAAGAGTTGAGTGGTGCCGGTGTGCACGGGCTGCAGGGCCGTCTGCAGAAGAGTCGTAGCAGGAGGCGGGATCGGGGCGTAGGCGGGGAGCTGTATCGGAAACGTGCCGGGCAGAATGGGAGCCTTAACGGCGGCCGGTGCCATGCAAATCGCGGGCGGCTCGGACGGGTCGGAGGCGGGGAATGGAGGCTGCAGCAGCACTGGCGGCACGAGTGGCGGCGGCGCGGCCGTGGTTGTGACTTGAACGAGAGGGCGGGCGAGCGGCGGCTCCACGGCGAACACGGCCGGTTGGGGGTTGGCTGCGATATGAGAGCACCGGGAGCTGGGGCGGCCTCTGGGCTGTGCTCAGGCGGCAACATGGTGGCGCGGGGTGGTACAGGCGGCGGGGAAGCTCCGGGCTGAGCACCCCCCCCGACTCATGGCCAGGGACGGGATGCGCCGCTATCAGCAGCGCCGGCGTGGGACCGACATGCATGCCTCGGCACTCCGGGATTGCAGCTAGCACTGATGACGTGTCCAGCACAGCTGTGGACATTGCAGCTTGCTGGGTTTGGAACGGGTTTAGAACAGTGGTAGCCGCGGCCACGTGCGTAATGGCGGCGGCACCGGACAGTGGGGGAGGGGCAGCAAAACTCCAAGGAGCAAGGGAGGGGGGCGGGGTCGGCATGACGCAAGCAGCGGGGGTCGTGGTGGCGGTGATGACGTTGGCAGGTGGGTGTGTAGGGGCGGAGCCAAGGGGCGTGACCACGGTGGTGACAGAGGCGGAGCCAGTGGGCGGGGCCACAGTGGTGACGGACACGGGGGCGGGAAGAGCGGGGGCGGAGCTAAAGGGGTGGGGTCGTGGCAGAGTCGGGGGTGGGAAAGCACCGATTGCAAAAGGAGAAGCGGTGCCGACGGTTATCGAAAAAGCATGAGAGACAGGAACGGTTGCAGCCATGGGGGTGGGAGGGGGCTTAGCAGTATCGGGCGCGGACACCGTGGGGCCACACGTGGCAGGACTGGGGGCGGATGCGGCGGCTGGTTTTACGGGAATAGGATCCGGGATTGCAGGGATGGGGTTTGGGGATACAGGGATGGGGGGAGGAGCCGCAGAAACATGGGGATGGTGGCCGCCGGGGCGGCGGGAGAGGCCACGGGGTCCGGGGATGCTGGATGGACCGGGGTAGCGGGTCCCGGGATCACGTGGTCTGGAGGCACAGCGGCAGGGGTCTGCGGGATTAGGGGAACTGGCACTGCGGGGCCCGGGGCTACAGAAGCAGCGGAAGGAGCCGCGGGGGCTTGGGGTAAGGTGGCCGCCGGGCCCATGACGCGTGCAGGAGCGGGGGCTCGAACGGCTGCTTGCATGCGTGGGGGTGGGGCCGCAGTGGAAGTGGGGTCTGGCAGAGAAGCAGCCGGGGACAGCTCCTTGCCGACAAACAGCTCAACTAACGCCCGACAAGCTGGGACTAGTTCTGCTGCAGCCATATCTCAGCGGGAAATTTTATTAAAAAGCTTTACCCCGACTCTTTCTCAAAAAATCTTTGGTAAAAACTACAGAACCGTCTGCATTTGGAAAGTTAATTAAAGTCCATTCTAAAAGACTCTTTTAACTCGTGCTTAGGCGGGTTATGCTGTATAGAACTTAATAAATGCTTCAGTTGCTTATACATGGCTCTCTTGTGAGTGGAATGAGTCAGTCCCATTATTAGCTTTATGTACTAACCTCGGTTATTGCAGATACAGTGCTAAATTTCCGGGGTCCCACAAAAGCGCTGGCCAGGCGATCTTGCTGGGTGGAAGACATTGTATTTTCGATCCCCTCCTCTTAGCAGCGCTGTATGCGTCGTTAGGCAACGGCTTAGCATGCTCAGGACCTCCCTTCAATCTGAGCTGTAACTCATGCGCCACCACGCAGCGTTTGGCTGTGCTCAGTGCACGTGAGGGAGTGCCACAGCGTTGTCCCTCAGAGAGCACTAGACACCACTAGCCAGCAGTAGCGTCTGTGTCCCAGGGCTGTCAGAGTCCGTCCAGAGCTCGGCTGCCCTCATTCCACGGCTTCCTCGACAGTATAATTTTTAAGAGCTCCAGCTCAAGACGCTGCTGAACAACGCAAGGCCGTGCTCACGATAACCAAGAAAGTAAAAGCAGTACCAATTACCGTTCATGGAGAGAAGTCCCACAGCCGAAGAGGGCGAGCTGGTCCTTTACGCTACGTTGGGCGCCACTCTGCGGGAGTGTCAGGATAGACGGTCATTAGGGACAAAACTCATTCAGTCTGTATAAGCTAAAAGTTACTGTTACATTTCTTGTAAGAGTGAAAGTACATAGAGTCCTACTGAGTGTTGCTAGCTGCAGCATAGAGTAGGATAAGGACTGAGAGGGGATTAGAGAAAGAGCAATGGGTTAAGAAGGTGAGGGGCTAAGAGAAGAAGGGAGAGAGAGCAAGAGGGAGGTAAGAGAGGGGTGGTAGAAGTAAGAATAAGAGAGCGATTTCCCGTTTACAATACAATAAATTTTCTTCTATGATGAATATTCTAATTTCCAAGAACCAATCTAACACAAGATACAAATTCTATAGCATTTACATACAGCCTATGAGAAACCTTATATTACCATAGTGCATTACACTTTAAAATCTAAAAACTACTCTTTGGACCCTAACAGGGATGTCCCTGATCTTTGGACCCACTGTCTAGCGGAAGGCATTGTTCTATCAAGAGGGGATTACCCCTAGCTGGCTATCCCATTGTTTCATGGTAATTCAGTAACTAAGGCTTGGTATCTCAAAAGTGGCTTTCATTTCAATCTCGTTCCTGGTTTCTATATTCCCAGAATCTGAGCATTCATATTTGTAAGGTTTCTCTGTTTCATCTTCCCCAACATGGTGGGATTTTAGTGTAATTTAGACCTGCTCTCCAGCCCTTAGCTCTCCTCACTGCTGAGTTCCCACTATTTTTTTCTTGTCCTTCCAGCAGGACGAGGTCTCTGACTCCCCTTGACCCTCCCCACTCTTCCCAGACCACCCACCCACCTCAGTTAGGTTTAAGCTGAAGCTTCTTTGTCTTCTCTGGCACATCAGTCCAGTCCCCTCTGTGGGGAGCACCAGCCCTAGAGCACAGCACACAACAGTGCAGTCTGGACCTGGACCGGCTCCCCTCCACCCATGACTTGGCTGTTTGTGGCAACTAAATGCTCCCTGTTTCCAGCTGTCACTGCAGGATGGCCCCAGGGCAGAGCCCAGACACACTCCAGCTGTACCCCCCTGAAGCTTGGGGCAGACAGCAGTTCCAGAGCTGAGGTTAATGGTGAGCACCCAGAGCTGTGGCTTTCAGTCAGTGTTTGCAAGTGTTGTGTCTCATCTCTGGCAACTTATGTGGAAAACAACCTGTGCTGCCAGGCCACCACTGCCCCTCTGGGCAGAGAGACAAGGCTGAAGGGCTTTCATATTCCAGAGGAATCAGCATTGAGCCTTAAAGGGTCTGGCATGTGTGGAGCCAGATCTCGCCTGCTATCCAGGACTTGCAGCCAACCAACTGCCCCCACTCGCCACACTCCATTCTACAGGGATAGAACTCTGTACAATGGTTTCCATAATGTTTTTGTACCCATGGGTATGGAACGAACACAGAGGGAAAGTGCCAGTCATGTTGCTTGCACACTCCTTCCTTTGTAATACAAGACACATCTGTGCACACCCCTTTGTACAGATAAAAAAGCATAAAGATGGATAAAGATTTCCCACTAAGCTCTAACTTTGGCATAACTCACCTTGCAAATGGACATTCACGATTTTTTTCCCAATTCTGTGTGAGTAGGTGTCCAAGAGCTGAAGGATTTCTAGGCAGGAAGTGGAGCTGACAACCATCCGTGTAACTCACTGTAGTCATCGGGATGGGCTGCTGGTTCTTTAGGAATATGGCACAATGGAGACATGAGACTTGGAAAAATCATAGCTCTCTGTGGATTTGTGCAAAACAGGGAGAGCAGAAACACCTTGTGTCTTTGTGTGGACACAAGGTCCAAGGAGCTGGGGTGGCAGAGGGTGACCTGAGCTGGTAGCAGGTCAAGTTCTGTGTCATGACAACACAGAGTGGCACAGGACAAAGCTAAAAGCAAGCACAACCACACTGATTAAGACTTTCTGATGCTGCACATCATATAGGAAAAGCTGCTGTCACACAATCTATTGGAATTTATAACTTTTATTTGCAATACTTTAGGTCCAAGTTTCAAACTGCAATATTTTTACACTCAAGACACAGTCATGCACAATCCATATTTCAATTTCCTATTGCTTCAACCACAATTTAAAATAACTTAATATTGGAAACAAAACCCAAAATCTTTAAAAAAAGGATGCTGAGGTCAATAAGATGGATCCATGCCATCAGCACATTTACAAAGTAAATAACTTAGTTATCTTTTTAAAAAGATCAGTTACCTCTTAATCCAAAGTTACAGAAGATTTTTCACGACACATTTGTTTTTTTCTTTCATATTTTTTCTGGGTTTTTTTTCTTTTTTCTTTTATTTTTTTTAACAGATAACACATCCTAAAAAAAGAATGTACAGCAAAATGAGATACGTTTCTGACAAACAGTGAAAAATGTAGGCTCCTCCTCTGTTTACTTTTGTTTGGATACCCTGAAGAAAAAAATCTAGCACATACCGGCACAGGTGTAAACTGGTTGCTTTGGACTAAACTGGAGTTTAGCACTGGTGACCTACTGATCCAGAAAAGAGTTGCAAAATTATTTTGCACATCTTGAATCATGTGTTTGCAGGCACAGCACCTGCAGTGCTGACGCACCAGTGCATGAGAATAACTGTTAACATTTCCCCACAGAATTTGGGCTCTGCCCAAGCAGGAGGTGCTACAGTCCTTTGTTCCTTGTTCGTGTGTGGAGCAGCTCCCTTCCTGCTGGCTGACACTGAAGGGCTGAGGCTTTTCACTCTTGCTGTGCTACAGACGGATTTAGATGGATTTAGCAGCATTGATTAATATGGGGATACACAGAGGGACCAAAAGCAGTTGCCTTTGTACAGCTTAAGCTCAAAGGTCAAAAATCTCAAGAGACAAGGATGGAAGAGACACAGGCTGCCTGTTTGCTGTGCTGACCCACTTGTGACCGGCACCGTTTTGTGTGATACAGAGTGAGGAAAAGGGGCAGCTGCCTCCCACCCACATGGCCAAGGTACCCATCCAGCCCTGGGGCTTGGGGCACTGTCAGCATTTGCTGCTTTGGCAACCAGTTCAGCTGTCATTGAAAGCAACAACCAAATTATCACTGACTACAGAGAGAGCAGCAGTGCTTGAATTTGATCCCTAAGCCTGGGGTAGGGCTGGATGCACACTGCAGCAGCAAATGGACCTTTCAAAACAACCTTCTGCCCCTACTCCCTCCCATTTGGAGTGGTGTCACACCAGCCTGAGGCATCAGGGAGCCCTCAACGCACTGACTTCAGATGGCAGGCCTTGGGCTCCTGGAAGTTTTGCAAGAAAGCAAGTGGGGATTCCCTCCCCATATCAAGTTTCCAGATGGAAAAGGCTGCTGTGACCAGGCAGCTCAAAAGACAGAGAAATGAGGGTCTGAACCACTTTATCTGTGCCAGTTATACAGTCTTGGGCAGCAGCCACAGAGCACAGGGGGAGCAAAGGGCACAGGAAGAGGGACAAAACTAGCCAAGTGCAAAGAGACCTGGGAGAAATAACACACTGCTTCATCTCACTCTTTAGGAAAGCTCTTTCCTGTTTCAGACCCCTGAGAGGCATGAAGGGCAGAAAGGAGGTTACACATACACAATACTTGTGTTTTCACATACTTGCCCTCTCAGTGTTCTGGAAGAAATTGGATGAAATGTATTCTTCTCTCCAAGTTGTCTCATTTAGCATAAGCAACTCAGCACTAGGAGCTAAAGGGGCTGGAGCCTTAGGTCACAAGAGCTGACCATGAGGAAACTTTGATCAAACTAAAGTTGCTAACATGGACCTAGCTGAATCCAGCAGATAGAATCAGAGAACTGCAGAACACTTTATGTTGGAAAAGACCTCTGGATATCAGGGTTGGAATCTGTTCTAGTGGCTGGCATCCATAAACCTTTAACACCAGGGAGCTGTGATTCAAAAGTGTGTGCATATGTGTCTGACAGCTCTTCTGATCTGCATTCATGGCTGCCTACCCAGGCCATGGTGCTCAACCATGCTCCTTTTAGCTGTGTACCTAAGTTGGGCAAGGCAGATGCTGCTTGCAAGCCTCCAGCAGCCGCGAAGATGGTGCCACCAAACAGAGCAGAAGGTACCTTACACACAGGTGCTGAAGCTGATGTGTGGTCTACTTGAAAACTGTGCAGGGCAAAGCCACAAAGGCTATTAAATCAATAAGCAGTTTTCAATATCATTAACTAATGGTATTGCCCCCAGCTTCCTCAGTCATGGTCAGATTCTTGCAGAACTCAAATGCTTGCCTGTGGGGGAATTGCTAAGCAGCAAGAACAAGGTTTGCAGGCTTGTGCCCATGTGGCAGTCCAAAGGGCACCCATGGAGAGCATATGGGTACCCCTCTTTACTATAAGACCTTTTTTGGTTTTTTTTGAGATAACTCTTGTAACCAAAGGTACATGCAACTGTTGGTAGGTTCGGGCCAGTAATGGTTTGCAGGCATGATGTACACCTAGGATTATGGCAATCAGCTCTAAACTGCATCCAAAGAGACAGATAAGTGAGATTCTATAAATTTCAGTAAGAAAAATAAAGTTACCCTGTCAACCCTTGGATGGTTTCTCTTGAAAGACAAAGGCTATCCTTTGTCTGCTTCCTGAAAACTTGGGGAAAATTGGAGATATTTACCTGGTATGGGTAGAGGAGAGGAAAAAAAAAACCTGAGATGATGAACACATATTTTTAAGTCTTCATCAACCCATCATTAAGTTGCTACACATCTGGGCATGAATGAACAGTCCAAGAGGAAACTGGAACACCAGGAAGGTGTAGGGACCACTGACTTGGTAGCACTTAGCAAGGCAAAGCCAGCATTAGAGTGCATGTCCTAGGTGTCAAGCAAAGAAGCAATGACTCCTGCCTTTAATGGTAGATGTCACAGGGCTCTCTCTGGCTGTGACTCAAAGAGTGGCTCTTTGCTCACTGGATTTGCTCAGGACTGGACTAAGAAATACAAATATTTGCATGGCTCAGTGTGACGAATAGTCAGTAGCCACACCTAGGATTACATACTGGAAATAACTGCTATATAGGCAATGGAGTACTGTGACATTTCCTACAACTAGAGGACATGTCACACTTTCCTTCTTGTGGTGACTGGAATGTGCTTAATTTTTGGTGGCAGGACACAGGGAAGGACTGACTCAAAGACCTGCACAAGTACAGCCGCTGACCTCAAAGAAATCAGCACAAACCCTTGAGTTCTTCTGTGTGTAGTGGAGCAGCCAACCAGTAGCCAAAGATGAAGAATAAATACATACATATATTTACAAAAGCACTGGACACAAGAAGTGAGAATGTAACCCTGGCCCAAGTTTGGGATCCAACCCTGAGAACACTGTAAGATTCACCCCCATGCAGGTTCCCAGGAGTGCATGCAGGAGCTGTATGGAATTTTACATAGGTATGGTTATCTTTTTTTCTCTTTTCTTAAATAAATAAACTTTTCTGTGCTTCTCAAACTTCCCTGACTTTACTGCTACCATGCTTCTGTCCCAAAACACAGTGAGCTACCAGCTCATTTTCGCTTATCTTCATTGCAGGGATGGGAATCATAGTCAAGTTATTGGATAGGGTATTTCACTGTTTAATTTAAAAATTAAGACAATTAACCAATCTTTTTAAAACCCTGTAATAAAAGTGTCTGAAACATTTAGTTTTCATTTTGCAACAGAAACAGACTATTTCAAATACTTCAAAAATATATGTAACTAATTGCTTGATCTGAGGATAGCAGTCAGAAAACCCAAGGTGATTCCAGGCATTTTACAGTATTTGTCTCTTTCCTTTCTGCAAGGCCAATGCTATTATCGATCCTAATATACTCTGTGAACCCATAAATAATGTACAATACCTCACCCTCTCAGGACTGGATTTTTATGGGTGTCGTTGGGTTTTTAAAAAATACTTTTGTCTTTTCCACATTTAATATCCAGGCTGGGAGTATACAAAACAGAGCTGCCATCTTTCAGTAGTGAGCGCAAATCAGCACCAGAGACTGTCCCAAGGATGGAGCCATAGGGATACTGGTGCTACATTCCCTGCATGTCATACAGTCTCAGCTGGGGAAGTACACTCCGTGCTGAAAACTGCCACTGGCAGAGGTTATTTCTGCTGAATCTTGTCTGCCTCCTAGGAATTGGTTTTAGAAGAAAAAAATCTCTAGATTTGCTGATGCAAAAAAAAGGAATATAATATTTAATAAAATCAAAAGTAAGGCCTCTTAGGATAGGGGCTGTCTTAAAAAAAGTCAGTGCCAACAGTATTCTGTATGCTGAGGCATACACAGGTTAGAAAAAAAGCGCTACCATTTGTTTTCCTTATTTTCCACACCTCTTAGAAAGTTGTGGTGATGGGGTTTTTTTTAAAGTAGTGATGCTGAAATACTTATAGGTCAAGGAAATAAATAGGAAATTCCTCCCTTCCCCAAACAAATAAGAGTAGCTTGTCAACAAAAGTATTTAGACTGTATATCCAGCAAACATATGCCATTGCAAAGTGCTTTCCTTTTAAAGGATGGCATGTTCTTTTGTGGATAGGAAAAAATAAAAGATATAATGGATAAAGAAACTATCACTCATTTCTTCACTTCTTACAGGAATACAAACATGTTTCATCTTGATGAGTGCTTTAGACATTGAGAGCAGCCCATCTCCAGCGAAAATTACTCTTTTGCAAGGAAGCTTCTCCTACAGACACAGATCTTGAGCTGACAGACAAAAATGGGACCTCAAGAGAGAAACAAAGTCTTCTAAACAGAACAGAATCATTCAGGTTGGAAAAGACTTCTGAGCTCATGGAGTCAAACCATCAACCCAGCACTGCCAAGTCCACCACTAAACCTGTCCCCAAGTGCCCCATCTATAAATCTTTTAAATCCCTCCAGAGATGGTGACTCAACCACTGCCCTGCGCAGCCTGTTCCAATGCTTGACCATCCTTTTGATGAAGAGATTTTTCTTATATCCAATCTAAACCTTCCCTGGTGCAACTTGTAGCCATTTCCTCTTATCCCATTGTTTGTTATTTGGGAGAAGAAACTGATTTCCCCATCGCTCCAACCTCTTTTCAGGTAGTTATATTCTGCAGGCTCATGTTCAGCTGCTCTCAATCAGCACTCTCAGGTCCTTTTCCACCAGCCATTTTCCAGCCACTCTTTTTCCAGCCTGAAATTTGAAATTGCAGGGGATTGCTGTGACCCAAGTGCAGGATCTGACACTTTGCCTTGTTGAACCTCATCCAACTGGCCTTGGACTAGCAATCCAGCTTGTCCAGATCCCTCTGCAAGAGCCTTCCTGTCCTCCAGCAGATCAAGATTCAAACCCAGCTTGGTGTTACCTGAGGGTGCTCTCAATCCCCTTGTCCAGATCACTAATACAGGTATCAAACAAAACTGGCCCTAGTACCCAGCCCTGGTGCATGACTACTGATAGCCCCAGATGGATGTCACAATCTCCAAGACTCTCTAGGCTCAAGCCATCCATCCAGTTTTTTTTACCCAGACAACAGTGTATCCATCCAAGCCATGAGCAGCCAGTTTCTCCAGGAGAAAGCTGTGGGAAACACTGACACAGGCTTTACTAAATTCCAGGTACACACATCCATAGCCTTTCCCCTCATGCCCTAGGCAGGTCATATTGTTGTAAAAGTAGATCAGCCTGGTCATGCAGCATGTGCCTATCACAAACTCACTCTAGCTAGGCCTGATCCCGTGGTTGTTCTGTATGTGCCATGTGACAGCACTCCAGATTATCTGCTCCATGACTTCCCAGCACTGAGGTCAGGGTGACAGACCTGTAGTTCCCGAGATCCTCCTTCCACGTCTTTGTGTACATCAATGCCACATTTGCCATAGCCCAATAACCTGGGACCTCTCCGTTAGCCAGAATTGCTGGTAAATGATGGAAAGGGGCTCAGTGAGCTTGGATACTTCTGCTGCAGCTCTGGCCCAAAATGGAGGAGTTCCTCACCCTGGGCACACTTCCTGCAGGTCTACTCATGCTGCTACCACCAGGACTGGCCTAAGAGCAGGGCGCAGCCTGCTGCTGACACCTGGCTGGCAGCACAATCCCACCAGAGCTCTGTCTGGGCTGCTGCATGGGTTGTGATAGGTGCAGAGCTTAGAGAAGGCTTTCTGTTGGGTGGACACCATTGCTCCCTGGCAGGGCTTCAAGCACCTTTCTGCACACTCTTCTGCACCATCTGCTGTGCTATGGCCTGTTTTCCTGTCCTGACCACTCCCAGGGGCATCTTTTATGGGGGAAAACTTGGAAGCCATTGCTCCGGGTCCTGTCAACCACTGTCACTCCAGCTTTGGGCTCCTGGTGGCTCCCTCAGCTCCTCCTGATGTTCCCCCAGTTCAGGAAACCAGAGCTGCTCGCCTCAGCATGCTATTTGGCCATCTGAAAAATTGGACCTGTTGTGCTTCCCAGTAAATGAAGAAAAGTTAATTTCTGTTTAGCTGTGGTAACTCAAGGAGAGCTGTCTCTGCCTGTTACCTCTGCCAAGGAGACTGCAATGGCCAGTGCAGGCAAGGGTAGCAGCAGTAAGGACATTTGCCACACAAAGACTGCAATTAAACAGAATGCCAAAGCTAGACATGCTCCTGGGCTGATTCAAAAACAGCCCAAGCATCCTTCATTCCTGCTGGCCAGACATGAAGGCGGTGATTGCCTAAAAGGCTACTTAACCCTTTGCAGGACCAGGCCAACATGAAGATCTATAGCAGAAAGCTGTTTTTGCTCACTCAGGTTTTTTGCTCAAGTTGCTTCAGTTGCTGTTTTGAAGGTCTTGCATGAGTTGTACTCCTAAAATACAGCAACAAATACACCATGCAAATGCTTTTACTGAGTGATGAGTAAGTAAAACACAAATTGCATATTGAAAGTATTTTGCTCCCTTCAAATCCGCTGACTAGTCAAGCACAATCCTCAGGCACATCCCCAATTTCCTCTCTTGCAGCAACTCAAGCTTCATTGTGCAGTGCTTGCCATAAGTAGGATAGCAAAAACCAGACTGGCCTGATGCCTCCAAGTAATTCTGTAATGTGCTTTGCATTTCACACCTTTGTTCTTGCTCAGTGCACAACTCCAGGTTTTAAGGCGCTTTCTTCCAGAGCTGGCTGCTGCACTGGCTCCTGCAGATCTGAAATGTGCAGGTTGCTCTCCACATCAGCTTTGGTTCCCAGGGCAAAACACCCGTGCCTAAAGGACGCACACCTGTGCAGGAGCCAGCAGAGCAGCCTGGTCCTGTCCCTCTCTGCCAAGAATTCTGCAGGCACTACAAACCTTTCCCAGGAGCTACAAGACAGATGTGAGAACAGGCACCCTCACAAGCGACACCCCTGCTCTGCTCTGCTTGCTCTTCTCTACTCCTGCTGAGACTCAGGATGCCAATCCCACCAGGCTGCACATTTCTCAGCATGGCCATGATTTCTCTGGAGAACAGCCCCCACAGTTTGGCTCTGAGACAGGAGGATTAGTCCTCTCCCAGGAAGAGGCACCCACAGCCAGGCTGCTGCCACGTGTCGCTACTAACACTTCTTTCCAGCCTAGCTCTGCAGATGCTCAGGCTGCTCTGGACTCTGCCAGGTCTCTACTGGGGTTCAGCCCTGGGCATGGCTGGGCCCACTCTACCCTCACATTGCTCTGACAACTTTGCATCAGACAAACCTTTTCTGAGCACACCGACTGATCTTTCTGCTGTTTCAGCTGCATAAGACTCTCATCTAGGGAAAGAGACTGCAGTTAGGGGTACGAATCCAATTGGCAAGAACCGAACCACTACACAGTCCCAGCTGAACAGCTGTATCTCCACAGGATGTTTTGTCTGTCCCACTCTTCATTCCTCTCCGGTTGGAAATGCAATTTCACTTTCTTCCCCATGTAGGAAGTACCACAACTGGGCAAAAACTGGCAAGTGGGCCACATTCAAAAGGCAGTCTGGAGATAATGAATGAAGAATTGCCCTTCTCCAATTCCAAACCATATGAAAAACCCCACAAACATGACTTACACCGTTAAGAAAGAACAGACAATTTAAAAGTGAATGTACAGCTTACTCATAGGGTGAGAAGGAAGGGAATCTTCCAACTGAATTTGCTTTACCTTGGAAATGATTGAGGCAGCAAAGCATTTTCTGTCATTACCTCTCTGTCCTTAGCCCCAATTCATCTTAAAAATAAATTAAGGAGCCAGAAAGCAGGAAGAAGACAAATAATAATTTTTTACTCCTTGAGGAACTGGGGTGGTCTTATCACCATGACTGTGACTGTTGGTTTGTTCATCCATCCATCTGTCCCGCAGCATGAGAGTTGAGGTTTTACAGAGTTTGTGTTCTCAGTCCTGCTCCAAGCTGGCAGGGCAGAAAGCTGACCTGCAGTGCTAGCGGCTGCTGTTCTTAATTGCTTCCTTTGCTGCAATGATCAGAGGAGTCAGGCTTGAGAGCGGCTTGGCTAATTTTAAAAATGGATGCTGCCCAAAGGAAAAAGAAAAAAAGAAAGGTACCATTACTTTCCAAACACACTTCCTCACAGGCTCAACCAGGATTCCAGTTGTTACCAGAAACAGGACTGAGGGGACCATCTGCACTTCCACCTTCATGTCCAGAACATTGCTATCACACGCAAACAAGGCCCACACACCTCTCAATCCATTTATGCAGGTGTCTTCAGCTTGCTGGGATTTTTGCCCTGTCAGTGTTCTGGGAATGCTGCTTGCTGCCCCGAGCTTTGCTCCTTTTAGGAAATGCAAAAGACTAACTTAGGTTTCTCCTTTCTGAAGACACAAACTTTTAAATTGTCAAAAAAGATATGTGCAAGTCATTCCTCAGGAAACTCCAATACCTCTAAGAAATGTTTAACCCAGAAGGATTTAGGCTTATGTATTTTCACAAGACCTGTATGGAGGTACAGGTTTTCAGCAGCAAATCAGGAGCAGGGAGACAAGTGGCAGAGTGCTGATGGACTCATCTCTGACTTGCAGGGAGAGTAGTGTCTATCCTTCTATGCCCTGGCCCTCCTGTGCTGGTTGGCACCTTCCTTCCCAGCAGGGACAGTCAAGTGGCATGTTCTACAGCTCCCTCTCTGCCACAAAACCTGGCAGCAAACCTTGAGCAGCTTGACTGTGCCAGGAAGCAAACAGAGCTGGGACAAGTCCTGTTCAGCTGTCCCCATTTGGGTAGCAGAAACCTCTAAAAATGGGGCTTAGTGGCAAAAACCTCTAAGAGAGCAGGAGGGACAAGCTGGGGCCCCCTCTGAGCTCACAGTAATCTCCCCACAGCTAAATCTCTGACAGCTTGGCTGTGACTGCTTTTACTGGGTTCCTCCCCCACATTTCAGGCCTCTCTACCTGGTATCATTCTACTTCAGTTCTTTTGTCAAGAATTAAAACTGAATTTACTCCCAAAAGTACAAAATAGGGCCACAAAAATGGCCGGGAGATGGAACACATCTCCTCTGAAGAAAAGCTGAGAGAGCTGGGCTTGTTCAACCTGGAGAAGGACAGGCCCTGCAGAGACCTCACCTTACAACTCTTCAATACTTCGAGAGGGGTTGTAAGAAAGTTGGGGACACATTTTTTAGCAGGGCCTGTTGCAACAGATCAAGAGGGTTTTTGACTCAAAGACAATCAATTTAGATTTGATCTAATTAAGAAATAGTTTACAAGGAGAATGGTGAAACACTGCTACAGGTTGCCCAGGGATGTAGGAGGAAGTCCATCCCTAGAAACATTCAAGGTCAGGTCAGATGGAGTTCTGAACGACATGACCTAGTTTAAGAGATCCTAGCTCAGTCAGACTAGACTGAGACCTTTAAAAGCATCTTCCAACCCAAACCACTATTCCACTTAGCTTTTGGAGGGGGGGGTGGGGGGTGGGGGAGACTAGGTATCTGATGCCTTTATTTGACAAGAACACTGAAAACCGATCCCTTGCACATCTATTTCACCTGCAGCTGCTTCATGCCTTACCTGCAGAAGTTCCTTGGCAGATCCTCGCCTGTCCACATCCATCTCCAGGCAGCAGTTAAGAAAGTCTCGGAACACAGCCGAGAGTCGCTCTGGGTTCTGCAGCTCCGGTGTCCCATTGGTAGCTATCAGATACAATGCCTGGAGACAAAAGAAACAGAAGATTGTTTCATTCATACCCAGAGATATTCACATAGACCCTATTTTTATGCTCTAATCTCTACTGGCAGTTTCTTCCCTGGCAGAGGGCTGGAGATGACTTTCACATATCAACAACAACAAAAAACCCAACAAAAAAAAAAAAAAAAATCCTGATGCAGTCACAGCTATTACAACATCAAAATGATCTTGCCTTGACAGATTATTTCATCGATTGACTTAGTAGGAACTACATCAGAACATTTTACTTCTCCAAGTATTGACAGGGCTTTACAGGCAATTTTAAAGAGTCGGTGTGGTCTGAATATATTATTTCAAAGGATTATTACATAAAATGCATCTCTGCAGTGCTTACTGGTCCCTAAAGTATGGCTTCCATAAAACAAAATTCATCAAGTTTTTTGCTCTGTTCTTGATAAAAAATGGTTACTGGATAAAAAAAAAGAGAAATCCATCAGCTTATTCCTTGGACAAAAAACCAGAAACACTTGGAGTCTCATGTTCAACAGACATGTCAAGTTGCATGTACAAATACAGTATGATGAAAAGGCATAATGGGGCAGACAGGATGCAGCTTCAACTATCTTTCAGCAGTCTCTAAATTCCAAATCAGCTTCACTTATGTGGTAAAACTTTTAACAGTCGCATCAGAAAAAGAAGTAATTCCATTGCTATGGTAACCCTCCACTAGTCTAAGAATTCTCCACCTTAAACAGCTCTGACCACCACCCAGCAGGGATCACATGACTATCTGCAGGCCTCAGATGAGGTATTAACTCTTTCACTGCACCGATGAGACTTGCAGACCTTCAGTTCTCTCTGGAGTGAGAGAAAATGACAGAGTGAAGACACATAGAGAAACAACATGAAGACCCCAAGGTCAGTAAAGAAGTCAGCTCCCAGATGGGAGGAAAAATGAGGAGATGCCTTAGACTTAAGCTGAAATTCTCCTGTAAGCCATGGTGATGGACTATGATATATTGAATGTCCCTATAAATCATGGAAAAAAGCATGGGGGGCTGGAGTCTTCACACTGTAGACATGAGCAAAGGCATCCATGCTGAACACCAGATGTTGAAGTAGATGTGATCGCATGAGAAGTTTGAACAGAGAGAGAGAGAGAGAGGAGTCATGAAGACCCTTTGCCCCCCAGGGAAAGAAGATCTCTCTTCCCAGAGATGATGATCTCAGACACAGATAAAGAGAACTTGCTTTTGAAAATCTCATCCTTAAAAATAGCACCTTATAAGTTTGATATGGCCCATGAACACAGCTGTGGGAACGTTGCAAAAGATGGGAGGGACTTCACAATTGCAGATTTCTGGGCAGCTGCTATTTGTGGAAATTAAAAACCATGAGAGAACTGTTTTCTTGAGAAGAAGTCTCCATAGCAGGACAAGAGAGACTCCTCTCCCTAAGTGAACTGAAGAAAGACTACTCTGGAGGTGATAAACTGACTGAATTGTTTCTGTACATCGTCAGTGGGAAAGAAAAGAGGGTGTGGGGGGCAGAAGTGTTCTGAAAGTTTGTGTTGGGCTGCAATACAGGATGTAGCCAGAAATGTGTATTCTATCACCATCTGTTGAAGCCGGGTGGGGCAGTGACCCTTATCTCCGTGGCACATATTATCTGCTAATGGGCCATCTTTAAGACCAGGTGAGGCAATCATCTTTATCTTTTCCACAACTCATCCTCCCTCCAGAAAGATATCATCTACTGATAGGCCATTAAGTTGCACTGTATGACTGATAAAGTTTCATTATCATCCCATTAGGAAATGCTCCAGCCAAGGAGAAGAGCCAAGCATTTCCTACCTAAATAAAAACTCAGATTTTGAACACCAAGATACCTTTCCACTGGATTCCAGAGGAAAGCCAGAGCTTTCCACATCATGCCTAAACCTTTAGAAGAAAACTGCACTCTTCTACAGAACCACTGCTTCAACTAAACCACATCTGCCACTGCAAGAAGACTGTAACCACCATTTAATCAGACTCTTACCAACACCCTGACTGACAGGGTGTCAAGCTGCATTCTGACTCTGTCAGTGTTTTAGGATTGTTCCTTGTAATACGGTATTTCTATTTTAATTTTCCTAGTAAAAAACTATTATTCCTAATTTCCATATCTTTGCCTAAAAGCCCCTGAATTTCAAAATTATAATAATTTAGAGGGAAAGAGTTTACATTCTGCACTTCAAAGAAAAGCTTCTGCCTTTATTGGTAAACACCTGCCCTTCAAACCAAGACAAAGTTTTATTCTGATTCTTATTATTCTTTTAGTTCTGTTAATAAAATTTTTCTTTAAAAAAAATAAAAGGTGGCTTCTTCCCTCCTTACCAAATGTCAAATGTGCAAAACCAGCACACTTTCGAACAGTTGATCTGAGGCTTCTTGAGGAACCCTAATCAACATTAGAGATTAAGGATGAAGGGAATTTTCAGCATCCAGATCAATAACGCTATTTAATAATAACCTGGTTTTGCCACCTTATACAAGGCAACTGCATTTTTTGCAAGTGAAATACGGGTGCACAGGAAACAGAAGCAAAACTGTGATGTGTAAAGGTCTCTGCTGGGACAATAGGGCTGCAGTGACAGAGGCGTAGTGCCACCCTGCCAGCTATAGTCCACTCTGCTTATCCAAGATCGCTCTGAATCCAAACCTGTTTCTTTCTTATCCACCCTAATGAGGTGACACAGTGCACAATACTCCACATGTGTGCCCTGGAACCAAAAACCACAAGGCACCTACCAAACCAAAGGAAGACTTCCAAGAAAACTCGGGAATCTTCTTCAAAAAGAGTGAAATACTTGTATAATTGAAAGAGTGAAATTTGTATAACTGATGTATTCTTTTCTTAAGCACCTGGGAGGTATGTCCTGACCCTTCTGTAGTTTCTTCTGTCAGTCTGCAATACACAGTCTGGGTGCCACAAACCAGAGAAAGCACAACCTTACAGTATGGACAAAGCTAAAGATCATGCTCTATTTTAATTCTAGCCTTAACAAAAAGTATCTATGTATACATATAGGTAAAAATTAATTTTTTCATAAATTCCCACAGGAAATAACTGTGCAGCATTTTGTTTTAGCTGTCAGTCATGAGGTTTTATCCTGGTAAATACATTCCTCCACTACTACACACTCATTTGGTGTAAGAACTGGCCATTTCATTTTAAGACATTGGGATAAAACTGAAAACTTCAAAATACACCAGTTCACTACAAGTATCTGTGCTAAAAATACTTTTAGTGATGTATTTGATAATAAATAATTATTGCATTACTAGAACCAGTGATCTTTCCTGGAAGGTTCAGGAAAGGTTCAATCAGCTCTGGTCTGACACTGAAGAAAGTTTTGTGCCTGCAGGTACAGCTCCAGTACTTATCATAAAAATTCCCAACTGGAGAAGCATGGCACTTGAAAATTTTTGTAATTCAGAGATACAGCTCAAAGAAAGTTCAAAAAGGGCATGAGAAATTTCAAGCATTGCTGAAGGCCAAAGTAGCAAGTTTCTGCACAGGTACATGCCACTTTGCCTCTGAGATTCTCACAATGATGCAATCAAAACTACAGCAGATGCAGATGTGCTGTAGGAACATTTTTAGAAGTGGGTCTTTGTAGAAATAGTTCAAGCTGATGTGAATGTGAATTGGCTGCATTTTGGCCACAATAACCCCCTGCAAAGTTATAGGCCGGGGATGGTGTGGCTAGACAGTGCCCAGGCAGAAAGGGACCTGGGGATACTGACTGACAGCTGACTGAACATGAGCCAGCAGTGTGCCCTGGTGGCCAAGAGGGCCAACAGCATCCTGGCCTGGATCAGGATTAGTGTGGCGAGCAGGACCAGAGAGGTCATTCTTTCCCTGTACTTGGCACTGCTGAGGCCCCACCTTGAGTGCTGTGTCCAGTTCTGGTCCAGTTTAGGAAGGATGTTGAGATGCTTGAGTGCATTCAGAGGAGGGCAATAAGGCTGGTGAGGGGCTTGGAACACAAGCCCTGTGAGGTACAGCTGAGGGAGCTGGGGTTGTTTAGACTGGAGAAAAGGAGACTCAGTGGTGACCTTACCACTCTCTACAACTTTCTGAGAGGTGGGTGTTGTCAGGTGGGGGTTGGTCTCTTTCACCAGGCAGCAACCAACAGAACCACAGGACACAATCTCAAGCTGTGTCAAGGGAGATACAGGCTGGATATTAGGAAAAAGTAATTCACAGAAAGAATAATAAAGTATTGGAATGCTTTGGCTGGGGAGGTGGTAGAGTCACCATCCCTGGTTGTATTTAAAAAAAGACTGGATGTGGAACTTGGTGCCATGGTCTAGTTGAGGTGTTTTAGGGCATGGGTTGGACTACATGATCTTGGAGGTCTCTTCTAACCTGGTTATTCCGTGATTCTGTGAATGGGATTTGATCTCATGGAAGACAAGTATGGCACAGATTAGAAAGACAGCAGTATCTGATATTTCACCCTACCCTGAGAGGATTTTCATTAAGGTATGGAGGTTCTCCTTCCACCATTTCTATTGCCATGATCCCAAGTGACCAGATGTCCACTTTGGGGCCATATGCTTTTCTTGTTACAACTTCTGGTGCCATCCAGTAAGGAGTCCCCACCATTGTGCTCCGTTTACTCTGCTCAGGGGTGATCTGAGCACAGAAGCCAAAATCAGCTGAGGAGAAAAACAAATACTGTTAAAGCCAGCTTGAATTCTGAAATCAAGCAAAAGAATCCCCACTAAGAACCCCCGTCTGAGAGTGCAATGTGGAATCTAGCTGGAAAGCAGCCATGCTGTGTTTCCTCAGGGCAGTAGTAGCCAAGGTATTATGTAATTGGCCACTTAAAGAAATCCTCAAGTTTCATCCACTGGCTTTTACTTAATGACTAGAAGATTTAGACTGTAACTCCCTCCACTCTGTAAGGGTCATACACAAAGCAAAGCCACTCTTGACACCCTGTTTCTCTCTAGACCTCTCTGCACATTGCCGCTGTGCCCTCACAGCAGGGTCCAGGCACTCCCACCAGCATCACTTTCAGTGGCTGGCTGTCACTCAAAAGCAATCCCACACCCCACATCCAGGAATGCTGCACTTGACCAAGAATACCTACTCAATTTGACAGATCCATCCATCCCAAGAAGAATATTGTCACTTTTGATGTCTCTGTGGATCACTTGGTTGGAATGAAGGAAATCCAGGGCTTGTAGGCACTGATAAGAGGAAAAAAGAAATACAAGGATAAAAATTCATGACATGATTTCATCACACAAGGAAGAAAATAGCTCTACAAGATTTCATTTCTAGGGGAATGGTAAGGAATGGCAGAACACAGTGCAGTCAAGAGAAGAGCTTGCTGTTCTACACTGTTGGTCATGTCTTTCTAGGGGAAGACACATACTAGCTTTTGAAAAGGAAACATCAATTGTTGCTACATACTGTCCCCTGCAAACATAGACAGAATGATATCTACTGCAGTGGATGAGCTCTTTCTTCTCCATTTAATGACAACACCACAGAAACAGAAGCATAATCTTGTCCACACAAACAGAAGCACAAGTGGGATCCCTCACCTCCCGACACACAGCAGCTATCTGTCCTTCATCCATACATGTCTCAGTGACAACATCGGTTAAAGAGCCTCCAGCCAAGTATTCCATCACCACCCACAGTTCATCACCAACAAGGTAGCTGAAAGGAGAAAACAATGCTGTGGAGATGAATGTGCACAGCTAAACTAATGAATTATCATAACCTACAACTGATTCTTGTCTCCAGGTCCCCTGCAAATGAAGGCAGAATAAAATGAAAAGGACGTTCCTTCTAGGCTACACAGTTTTTGGAATATGCACAGTCTACATGAGAAAGACACATCCATGAAAAAGGAGATATTTTAGGTGACAAGAAAGTGAAGATTGCACTTTAATAAGATAAGCAAGCAAAGATAAATCAGGAACCAAGACACATGCCACCAGCTAGTTCATCATCTTAACCATGAATTCCACCATTAACCCCAGGAACAAGGGAACATAACTTTCAAAGTTATCCATGTGTCCTGGTTTTAAGGACAGGTATCTGCCAATAAAGGCAGAAGCTTCTCTTTGAAACGGAGAATGTAAACGCCCTCCCTCCAAATTATTATAAATTTGAAATTAAGGGGCTCTCAGGCAAAGATATGCGAATTAGGAATAACAGTTCTTTACTGGGAAAATTAAAATAGAAATACAGTATTACAAAAAACAATCCCAACCCTGACAGAGTCAGAATACGACCTGACACCCCATCAGTAAGTGCGTTGGTAGCAGTCCCATTAAATGGTGACTACAGTCCCCCTGCAGTGGTAGGTGTGGTTCAGCTGAAGTAGTGCTCCTGTAGAAGGGTGCAGCCTTCCTCCAAAAGTCCAGGGATGATGTAGAAAGGTCCAACTTCTCCTCTGGAATCCAGTGGAAAGAAGGTAACTTGCTGCCCAAAAGTTCCATTTTTATCTAGGTAGGAAAGGCTTGGCTCCTCTCCCTGGCTGGACCATCTCTCTGGCTGGAGCATCTCCCAATGGGATGATGTAACTTTATCAGTCATACAGGGGGAATTAATGAGCCAGCATCAGATGATATCTTCCTGGAGGGAGGATGGGTTGTGGGAAAGATAAAGATGATTGCCCCATCTTGTCTTAAAGATGGCCCATTAGCAGATGGTATGTGCCACGGAGATAAGGAATCACTACCCTACCCAGTTTTAACAGATGGTGATAGAATACACATTTCTGGCCACATCAACCCAACACACCATGGGAGGAGAGTGTGCACCACTGAGGACAGAAGTTGGTCATATGTTCAGAAAACCTTGCAAAACATATATTCAGAAACAAGAAAGCCATTAAAAAACTGTCAAATTAGGTGTTTCTGGAAACAAGAACTTGTCTTCCTGGCATCCCCAGCACTGGAAAACAGTGAAAACAGCCCAAAGGAAAGAATTTCTAGGATGGTTTGTCAGCACTTTGCCTAAGACACAGAAAATCTGATCAACTTAAAAAAAACCCAAACCCCAGAACAAGAGAACAACATGGAAACACTTGGCACATGGAGCTGAAAGACTTTTTAGTTTTAGTAAGATATAGCTGGTCTAGGTTTTTAAAAACAGATTTCAAACTATGTATGCCAGAAAACACTAATGCAGAGCCAATGCAATCTCCTCCCATCCACTGGAGGTGAGTAGAGAAATAAAAAAGACCTCCACATTCTGCAGTGATCAAAGGGTTTTTTTAACCTTTGGCCTGCAGTGTGTAAACAAACATTCACATGATAATATCAGAACAACTTACCTGTCTAAATAGTTAACAATATTTGGATTCTTATTTTCCCTCATGACCAGGATTTCATTGATAATTAGTTCCTTTTTGGGCTGCTGTTGGAGATTCATTTGCTTTATGGCCACCTAAAATGACATTAAAAACCATTAACCTGAGTAGTCTGTTGCACAAGATCAGAATGAACATGCAGTGGACAATTACATTATTTCTGATTGTATCACCTGCTAATCATGATTGCATAACAAAGCAAACACAGACATACATTATGGATGTTGTTCCACAACAAAAATAACAATCCTAGTACTTCTCAACTTCTGAAACTTTGATTTGCTCTTCTAAATAACATTCTTTAACACAGTCTACATTTGCAGTTATTGGCAGGGTCTAAAAAGAAATAATACACATGCTGGTATTTTATGGACATGCCCAGAATTATAGGAAGGGTTAGGGCTTTTGGAGACCCCAATTTAAGTGTGGTTATCAAATGCAGCACAACAGGTGTATAAGGAACTACCAGTAAGATTCAGATCCAAATCTCTTTTGAGAGCCAGAAATGAGAACTCAGGAATCTGAAGTTGGATCCCCAAAGAGCAGCAGGATTCTCAGAGACATGACCTCATCTGTTTTTTACTAACATGATCACTGTAATGGGCTGTCACTGAGATCAGACCAAAACACAACTGACTTCTTACCAGCTGCAGTAGTACTGAAACACAAAACTGAGTCCAATACATGGTTTCTCCTTAATTATGTCTTGCTTGCAGTATACTTTAAGACCAAACACATGATGGAACAAATGGCAAATAATATAACTGTCTGAATCTGGGATTGAGATAAATTGGGCCTCAATGACAGCACCTGCCTTCAGATTGTGGATGCCTTAACAGATTTAGCAATTAAGAATGAGACCTTTTCCTTCTCTAACAGATACTGCTGCCCTCCTTTTTTCTGGCAGTTCTAAGGACAAAGTTTTTCTGAAATTAAACAATGTATCAAAGCTATTTACTCCTCGAAGCAACAGGAAAAACTGTGACCATCTCCAGCATTTTCCCATGGCCCCTAATCACAACAGATCTTTTGATTTTACAACCTGCATTGCTAACCAGTCTGTGGTCACATGCACAGGCAGATTTTATGGTATAAATGTACCGAGTTAAATTGTGTATCTAGACCAAAATTCTCTGAAAAGCACAACTTGATGCACAATAGGGAACAGAGACAGAACAATTTCTAAACCAATAGATTTATACTGGCAATAAACATTATCTACTTTTTACTGGCAGAAAAGCTTGTTGTGATTTCTCAGCAGATTTCATCCAATTAAAAAAAAACATTCAGAGATGATGTAATGTGGTACCAGGGTGGGATCAACAATAGTGCGGAGAGCACCAACCTGTTCTGATGACAAAATAAGTAAAAATTTAATCTCTTAAAATTTGCCTTAAAAGCTATGGGTGAAGCATCCAGCTAAGCACAGAGAGCACCAAGACTCTTATTGATTCTAGGAATTCACAGGCATCTTTTCAGGCATTTATGAAAACCTCAGATCCAGTGTTGCTGGAAAGCATATGACCACAGTATGTGTTCAGTTACTGAGGCACAGAACCACAATGACCTTAAAGACCTTGCACTGAAAAGCTGAAGACAGCAGATTATGGATTTTACCAGATGATATTTGTCCATGCTTCAGGGAAACAGCCTTTGCAGGAAATCTCTACTGGCCACCCAAAGCTCCAGCCACAGCTCACACCAGAGGGGAAAGCACTCAACAGCTGCAGAATCTGCTGGGATTTTTGACACTTACCTCTTGTCCTGTGGCAATGTCAATTGCTGTGTAAACAGTTCCTGAAGCCCTAGAAACAAAACAGCAGGAGAAACTGAGAAACACTTTATTCCCTGGAAGTGAAAGCCAGCCCAGACAGGAGAGCTCTGCTGCTTGGAGTGTTTACAAGGGTTCACCCACTCCTCAGGCAACAGTATGGCAGCCCACAAGCCCTCTGCCATGCAGGATGTCCAAGAGAAAACTCAAGTCCAACATGAAGAAAAAGGGCTGGTGCAAATCTCCAGTTTTACATACCACATAATTTTAATTCAAAACCTAAAAGACGGGGGGGTGGGGGGGAGTGTCTACAAAAACTGGAAAATAGTATGTTTAATTCTTTCCCACTTTGCTGTGTTGAATTAGTTCTTTCTCCCCTTTTCCTTTGTGTGACTGTGAGTGTGTTTTTTCCATGAAATGTAACACACAATCCAGTTGGGCCTTCTCACACATTTAAACTGAATCCATCTGCCAAACTCAGGCAATGCCGCACAGTCACTCTGAGAACCCTGAACATATGACAGCCATTTGAGGAAAAGATCTACATACAGCTTTCTCCAGCATTCAAGTAAATAATTTTCCAGCCATCCTACAAGGTCACTGCTAGAACAGGTTAAGGCACCTATTATTTCACACACAAATTGAGAAGGACTCAGAACAGAGGATGCTTAGAGAGTTTCTTTGTGTCAAGAACTGTAGACAGCTCCATCTGTTGAATGCTCCCAATACATGAAGGATTCTTTATGGTGTCCATGTGTTTCTTCTGTGGCACACATAGGTTGTGTAGTAGAGCCACCAGAAATAAATGGTGTGCTCACCTGCAGACTAGACGTGGTGGGGTTCGGTTTGCCATTTGCCTCTCCTTCAAAGATGTTCTTCCCCATAATGACGTGAAGGGCTGAAAAGCCCCCAGTCAAAGGCAATTCCTTTGGGTTTCAAAGCAATTAGGGCTTGAAACACCTTCCTTCCAAGATAAACCACAACTTTACACTGCCATCATTCAAGAAACCCATGTCTGCAGGGGCAGTGAGGCAGTGGAGAGTCAGGGAAGGAATTCTTACAAGCAGGAATGTGCCCCCAGCAAGTGTGTCCCAGTAATTGAAAGTGCCAAAATCAGTTTGCTCCTTTTCATATGATCCCCTGGCTTGTTTGTTTACCTGCAGGCTGAAATATTTCAGAGGCAGTTTAATTCAACAGAGACATTACATCTGCATTGAGAGCAATATTCTCACTGGGCATGCCATACATTCTCTTAATATAAAGGCAAATGCATTTTCCTATGACTAATTGACAAGATTAACCCAATTTGTCTTCATAAGAAGTGAACAACATTTATTCGGAATTGCTAACACTGTGATGATTCTCATGAGCAAAGTCATATCAGGTTTTACTTCAAAACAGCTCTGGAAATTAGAATGCTTTTGGAATGCTCCAGGCCACTTGTGAGAAGTTTAGATAAAGGTAATTTAAGTAAAGCTGTGAATTAATTGCACAGGCTTTGTGATTCTGAATTAAAAAATTTACTTCCAAGTAACTCATTTCTGATCAGTAACTTTTAATCAGTTTTGCAGCACCTTATCTTACCTGCAGTTAGGCAAGTGCCAGGACTCACCTTTAGATCTGTGTCACTATGATGCAGTGCAGTACTAACCAAGCTGCTCATGGCTCCATACTAATTTGTCTTGCTACAAGAGCTAACACTGCTTGAGCAAACATAACCTCTTTATCAAGTGCTAGTTAAAACTAAGATTCCTCTGGTGTGACATTTTCAGTCCTCAGCTGAAGACAGACCACAAAACAGGGACTCAGCACTGACAGACTACTGCTGACTATTGCTCACTGCAAAGTGGCTGTAAAACCATCACAGTATTTATTAACTTCCCAGTTGTATGAAGCCATAAAGTGCATGCAATGTGCTGGCCAAGTTGCTTTTCCTTACATAAGCAGCTACTCTCGACCTGCAGTTCTCTGAGCAGCCACATCCCTCCCTGCCTTGCAGTGCTCTCATTAGTAGCTACTAAAAACCTGCTCACTTCCAACACTATAACACTTGCCTGTGACATAGCTGTACCCAACTGATTGCACAGGCGACAGCTCAGGAAGTGGCACCGGCATTAACTGAGCACATCAGCACCTGCTGAGGCAGTGCCACAGCACAATACTGCTGCAGACACCCAAACCCCAGCCATGCAGCACTTTGGGTCCCCCTGATCATCCTGTTTGATTACCTTTCTGATGATCTTTCTCTTTAGGATTTTTTCCTATCACAGTAAATTGGCCTGGAGTATTAGAGGCATGATTTAGTTATGACAGCACACTCCTCTCCAAGGAGGCTATGCAATCTATCTTCAGGCTGTACTAAAAGCTGGAGGAGATCCATTTAGATATCCTTTTAGGTGACGTACCAGCCACTTGTCTTTTCACCAGCTGTCAAGGTACCTTTGTACAAGCTCACTCCTAAGACTATAAAATAAAAGACTGTGAGGGTGATGGTCACATATCACATTTCAGTGACAGCAATAATCTGCTTCACATCCATGTTTATTCTGCTCTCACCTGTTAGCTGACACTTCTTTTCTAAAGGGCAGGCACAGCTTGAAGTATCCACTGAAATTTTACAAATGACAGTAAGAACCAAAGCTTTGGGTAGGAAGTAACTTGGAATTTGAGAAAGGGTTTTGATACAATGAATGGAGCACAATCACCTTCCCGCAAGGCCCTACCAAACCAGGGAGATCTCAGACAAAACCTGCCAGAGAGAGAGCGTGAGTGTGTCAGCCTTTCTGCAGTACCTTAACTATTCTACGTTAGCAACAGGCTACTCTGAGTTCAGACCTCACAAACAGTTAAGGCAGAAAAATATCTCCTGATGCCAGTAAACAGCTTCTGTCCTACACTGACAGCAGTGTTCTGGTGTTACATAGATGGTGCCGGTCCTCCTGGAACGACAACACTGCCAAGGAAACATTAATGGTGCAGGCAGTCAGTATTTAAAATGCAAGTCAGATACCTAATTTTGAGGTAAGTTCTTTTGTTCTCGCCTCCTCACATAGGAAATATTTCAAATTAATCCAATTTGCAGTAAGCAAAGCTGGGGTTTCAAAACAGAATGGCTTGGGTGATTATTTTCAATAAATGCCCAGAACCTGCAGGATGCACAAGGGATCCACCATGAGGCAGATGATGTATTTTTCTCTGAAGTGCATTAGCACTGTGTCTATTACTGAATTTTTGCGTTTTACAACCCCTGCTAGAAAAAAGAGCTTATTATTTAATCTCTGGTTCAGTTTCTAAACTATGCGGTTATAAGCCTGACCATTGAATATTTCTTTACACAAATATTTGAAATAAATGTTATTGAGAGCTGTCAGCTGACAGCTATCAGGTGGTAAGTTACTCTTTTAGGTAATAATGTTTTTTCTCCTTTCTTGAGAATGGCTGTATTATTTTGAGGCATACAAAAATGATTTCTCCTAAGAAAATAAGCAAACAAGAGCCACACATTTGAGGGACAGGAGATTTTTCAGGCCCTGCTCCTTGTTTCACATAAGATACTGTCAGCATCAAGTCTTTGAAGATTACTTTTGACCACAGTTATAAATTCTGATCAGTACTGAGAGACAGGAGGATCTAAACCTGATCGTATCTGAACATGTTTGGGGCTTGCCAATCTTCATGTTTGATATTACACCAGCAAAATACCTGACCCATGGTTTTGCACAAGTAACTGGGGTATGACTTACCCTTGGCCAATTTTTTCAAATCGAGTGTATTTCTTCTTAGGATCTCCCACGCTCACAATGCTCCCTGGAAGAAACAAAATGCAAGATTCTCACTTCAAAACAGAGATTCCGCCTTCCAGCAGATCCGAAATGCAGCCCCACTGTCTGAAGATTTGAGCCATTTGTGGTCAGCTGGGTAACAAAAACAGCAACAACAGAGGCAGCTCCATGGCACAGATGGCTTCCACAAACACTGATTTTCTACACTCCTTTAGGGTTACCCTGACAGGAAACTAAACACAAGGAGAAACATTCAGAACAGACAGAGATCAGAAACAAGAGGCACCAATGCAAGTATTTGTTCTCTACAAACATTAAGTAGAGATGGAACAACAGTAATTTATTTTCTTGGGAATAAACACACTGTGATTCAACAAAAGGCTTAATACTTCTGAAGATTAAATGTACCTTGTGTTCCCTTTTTTATGAACAGGCACCATTTTTGGAAGAGGAGGAGTATTGCACGTGTTTCCAGGAAAGGAGGAGATCATCTCAACCTTTCAGCAGCTTGCCAATAGAATGCCTTAATGTTTGCAGTGAACAACATCTCATGTTACAATCAAGAATAATGGGGTTTCAGAATCAGGGTTCTCATCACTGGTTTCCAGGCTAAGTTCTGAAGACATCCCTGCCCTGCACCATTTCAAGAACGACATTACTGGTTTTCAATGTGACATGGACCTGTGACTCACACTGGACTTGCCCTCTCATCACCACACACACACTGTTCTTCTCAAACCAGCAGAATGGGTTTCAAGGACAGCAGTGCTCCTGGGGAGCTGGTGTAACACAGAGAGCTGCCCAAAGGGATGCTGATCCCGAGCCCAGCTGATGTGATGCAGAAGACAGACCAAACAAAGGGCTGCTGCCTCCTGGAAGCTCCATGCTGCAGCAGTGGAATGGTCAAGCTTCACAGTGTGAGCAGGACATTCATACATTCTCATCTCCTATCCCTCCTTCTAGTCAGCTAGAAGGGAGTCCTAGAGTCCTCTAGTCATGTTCTCTCCTGAAGACTTATTTTGTAGTGAAGACCTGCTCTAGAGAAGCAGATGAGCTTTGTTATATGCTATGAAATTCAGTGAGATGAAAATATGAAAAGTTAACCAGGTTCTGAAGGTGTTACATCTTCAGCTTGGGCTCCTGACACTCCAGTCTATCTGACTCTTGCAGGTTGACACAGCAGGGCAGGACCACTTCAGGGCATTTCAGACTGTGGGCATCCCAGGCAGTAGGCAGGCTCACTGTGCCATCAGCCCTGGCTGGTGCTCCCAGAGCACTGGACGAGGGGAGTGAGCACATGGAGCAAAGGAAACCTCTTCTGCAGCTCCCATTAACACTCTTGCCAAGGGCTGCAAAACTGCTTTAGCAGGGAGTGTACCAGATGGTGCTGATGCCCTGTCTTCTTGCTAGGCTGGCAGGCAGGATTCCTGCCTAGGCATCCAGCCAGATGCCCATTTGAATGCTAAAGACCTCTCTGCTGCATAAAAATGGCCTGGAAAGGGGGAAGAAATGTTTGTGACTACTAAGAGAGAATGGTATATCACCTAGTTTGGTTTTGGATGCACATGCAAAAATTTGTGTTTGTATTTGTAATACAGGGATACAGCCAGATTCAGTCAAAGGAAATATGCTGCAGATCACTGAAGTCTTTCCTTCTGAAGTCATCTTCTTAAACTGTGATGTATGTTCCAAGGTAAGTCTTTAGAAGTCATTTGCATTGAGCCACCACCTTAGGCTTCACTGTTTGCATTCTATCAAGGAAACTAACAAACCAGAAAAAATAGTACTATTTATTTAATTAAGCCATTGGATTTGTCTGAGTCTATCAGATTTTGGCTCTTTCATTAGACACAAACAAAATATCCTAATTACTGCTTTTTTTCCTTCCCATAAGATTCCTGGCATCTCTGAATGGGCAAAAAGGTGTCAAGCAGGGCAAGGTTTAACTTTAGCTTTCAGTGGCATGAACTCCACAATGGGTGATGGGGCCAGACTGTCCCACACAGGTCTGTCTCACAACCCCATGAGCGCTGCAGCAGTAAATCAAACACTGCTCTAATTCTGTGCTGGACAACAGGAACAACACTGTGCTGCCAGTGCCTGGCTGGTGCTATTTTCAGCAAGTTAACAAAATCGTGTTATCTATTAAAATAGATATCAGAAGTTCACTGCAGAAAATAATACAGAGAAGGACTGATGAAGGAAGATTTTTAAAAATGATTTTCCAAATCTGCCACAAATTTTGAAGTTCAGATTTCCAGAGTTTTTCGTCAAGACCTGAGTAGCTGCTTTGCCAAGGCAGTTGTTTGTGGCTAGTTCCCTGTGCATAAGCCAACGTACATCAAACATTACAGCATTAAAATCAACGAAGTGACAGGTACACAGTTCCCACTCAGACAAGCATTCCCTGCACTCGACAAAAGATAAACCTATCAGCTATTTTGATGCCTTTAAGCTCTTTCCTTTATCAAGTCCTAAATAAAGTGGTTAAGAAGCTGAATTGGGCCAGTTCTGTTTTATAATTATCAGTGAAACATAGTCCTGATTTCATTACAGACAGAATTTTATTTGATCTTATCCCAACACTACAGGCTTTATTCACTAATAAAACTCTAAAAGCTCTAAAAGAACTCAAGTTATTTCAAGCAGAAAAGAATTATGAAAGCAATTTTAGATAAAAGAGGGCAGGGTACACCTTCCTAAAAGTAGCACAGAAACAGTTGCGAAGGAAGTAGGCAAGGTGGAGCAGTCATGCAAATCAAAATACAACAAGCACCACACTGCTTAAATATAATTAGATCGAGAGTCTAATATAAAGCATCATGCCTGTTTTCAGATAGCTTCATGAAAGCACAAAAATATTTTCATTGCACTCATCACAATTTGCCCAAAGCAGACATTCAAACTTTCTTACTTGGTAGCAAATCGTTAAAAAAGAAAAAGCATGAAAGCATGTAACATTTCAAAGATATAACCCCCAATACCTCCAGGGCCCAATCTCAACCTGGCATATACAGCAGCTTGAATAAATAATAGACATACTTGAGCTCATGAATGCAGGGTGCCTGTAGATCTCATGGGGGAAGCCTGCCTCAAACATTTAGCATCAGTTGAAGAGGCAGAATTCCTTTATCTATAAACTGACATACCTGCAAGGTAACCACCTGCTCTAGAATTTATTTCATTTTCCCCTCAGCTAAGGCTATTAAATTTATCCCTTGGATACTCCCTAATGTCACTGAGATACATGTAAACCTGGTAAGGATGCATGAAACTCTATGCAAACAGCTGAAATCTCACAGCCAAGGAACACTTCAGCCTGTGCAGTCCCAGCAGCCATCAGGGCAGGTATGACAAAAAGGCTGAGTAATGGCAACCACTGGCTTTGTGATCTGACAGGAGGTGTAGATCAATCTGCTTTTCTTACTAACAGTTAATGGTAGACACAGAGTAACCTGAGCTCTGTTCTGAACCCAACCATTTAATCTGAGAACACTGTACTGGCAGCTATCACATGCAAGAAGCAAATTAAATTGGTTGCACTGCAGAATCACAAAGGACTTGATGTGGATTAATAGAGTAAGATCTGCACAGGGACTGGGGCCAACAGTTAGGATCCCAATAGTATTAACTGGTTGGGAATTAGCCATGAAAAAGTGCCATATCATCTGAGGAATATATAGTGGATGCTCCTTTCAAAGGAGAGCACACTGACAAAATTGTAAAATTCTTATAAAAACAAACTGTAGGAGGACCAGTAACAGTTACAAAAAGGACAGCAAGAGAATACCTGGAAGATGTGTAACTCTCTCAAGGAAAGCACATTAGGGCTGAAGGAACCAGCTTAGTGCTGCAGTTGTGTACTGGTAAAAAAACCCACACCAATAAAAAGCCTCCCACAAACAAAAACCCAACAGATTTTTGCAAAGTATTTTGACTTCGATGACTCATGAGAAACTAGGAGTCTAAAGAGAATTTAGGAACCCAAACATTCTGTTCAATTTGGTCATTAGTACACAGGAGTTCTCTACATCACTCACTAGGTTACAGCCTTTTGCTCAACCAGAAACAATCTCTGCTTTTGCCTTTAGCAGAGGGAAGCTCAGGCAAACCCAACACAGTCCCAGCTGCCCTCAGAGGCAGCAGGAACCCCCCGAGTGTTCTCTCACTGCCTTGATGCACAACAGTTTCTGCAGGGAGCTATAAATGACTCTGTGACACTAAACTGAGAGAAACATTTGGTACAGCTAATGCTGACACATGCAGGAAATACATTGCTCTAGCAGACTCGAAATACCCAATACATACTCAGTTTTTCTAGGATCTCTTCATCTGTCATCTTGGATTTTTTTCGTTGCCGGTCTGTATTTCTGTACAGAGTGTTTGTGTTTGAGTTTTCAGGTTGGGGAGTGGTGGCTTCTTTAGCTGGTGCTGGTGCAGCGGCAGGTTCAATAACAGAGCGTGTGTAGATCTGTGACAATAAATTATTTTGTGTCAGGAAGGTGGCTGCCAGAGATCCCCAATATCATATTTCAAGCACAAACCCTTAAGAAGATCGTGCTACATCCAGGGCTCAAAAACTGGTTTTGCTGTCCACTTCTTAAATTGAACAAGCAAAAATGAAAGGTTACAGATTCATGGCCAATTTCATGTTCAGTTTTCAAGGATTTTCTCATACAGTCCATGGAGAGGAACAGGTACCTCCAGAGGACAGAATATAAACTGCGTCTTTGGACTGCTATCCCTGCTGACAGGAGCCTGCACAGCTGGACAAAGTGGCTTATTTTCACACTTGTAGCATTAAAGGACATGCTGGTACCTCTCATCTGATACAAGAAAATCACGTCCCCCACCAGAATCCCAGGAAACCGACACATGAACATAAAAGTTCAAACCCAATTTTCCTAGTGTCAGTGGCTGAAGTGAAGCTGTGTGTCATGACCCAAGCACCACCCAAGCACCTTCAGCCCCCAACAGCGAGTGTTGTCGGATCAGAAATTTGCATCTCTGCGCTGCATCAAACACAGAACTAACCAAAGATGGCACTTACTGATTTTGTGTGTTCAGGCCGTGGGGCAATAACAGGCGGAGGTTCATTGTCATCTTCCTCCTCTTCATCATCTTCATCCTCTTCCTCAGACACAGAGGGAGCCAGAGGAGGTTCTGATGCTGTTTTTGTGCTCTGTGGACAGACAGTACTGTGACTGACAGTCACTATCCTGCCACATTGAAGCTTTGATAGCTACCTACACCCTTAGTCTTCCTAGACATCAGAGGCCAATCGAGATATGCACATGCTCCTATTGGCCTAAGTTCTAAGTTAAACTCAGCACAACACTTAAAGGTTTAGGTTCAATGAACTCCACCAGTCCCAGCTGCTCCTCAGTGGCAGGCAGCTATATCATGTCATTCCAAATTTGCCGATGAAACAAAAAAATGAAAGTGAACTGTTTACCAACTGCTTTAAAGCTGGCTACAACAGGCCACTTAGAGAACTGAAGCAAATTAAAGGCATTCAATATATTCACATGCCATCCCTTTGGTACAGTAGAAATACCAGTAAGGGAAACCCATGGCAAACAGGGAGACCTGAGTTGGCAATTTTGAAAAGCTGTCATGCTGACTGTCTCACTACTGCCTCTGTCTGCTAGATGAAATACTAGAGCATCTGCCAAGGTGTCTATACCTGCTGGAAAACCTATTGGGAAGGCTTACTGTGCTCTGGTGAACACCACACTTCCTCTGAAAAGTGTGTTATTAAATATAAGGGAAGTGGCATTCATTGAAAATCTGAAGTGTGAATATTCAAAGATGATTTTCATTTCATTATACACAGTTGGCGGTGTAATCACAAGTGTCATATGAAACTGCTTAGCACTTTAAAAGCCAAATCCCCATTTGCTATTTAATTCACTAACAATAACCCTAATAAATTTGGTCAGTATTAATGTGTATGTACTCCTACATCTCTGGGATTGTTATTGCAATACAGCATTAACTGGATGGTTTTTTAAAACTGTCCTTCAATGGTTCCAGTGAGTTACATATCAATTAAAGCCTTGTTTATATTCAGTTTTATATACAGCTATACTAAGGAGAAATCACAAAACTCGGTAGAAATGGGATTCTAAATTTTTAAAACTAAATTAAAATGGGCTCATTAGGCAGTGCTGCATATTGTTGTGAATGATATACACCATGGCTAGAACCAGCCAGCAATCTTCTGTCTGCTAAACCAGACTTTCATCTTTTAAAGAGATCTCAAGTGGAAAATCATGAATCAGCCAGGGAAAGCTCATGGCTTGTTCCACAATTCTTAAACACTAGGAAGATCAGAGGTTACTTTCCTACTCACCGATGGATGGGCTTCTATGTATCCATGGGCGCTTTTATCTGCAATGAGGAAAAAAGAATGAACCAGATGCTGTTAGAAAAAAAAACCTGCCGGTTTTGGGGAATACCACAGAACAAATCAACCCAAATAGAGATGGTTTTCTTTTTTACATTCCATACTGTGTCTATTTTTTGCCTATTTTTTGCCCTGTTTGCCAGTAGCAAAGAAAATAGAAATTTGGTCAAGAAAATGCAAATTGTTCTTTAACTGTCAATGCTTCTCTTCCATCCAAGAGCTAAAGCAGCTCCTTTTTCTCCTTTTCTTCCTGTGTTTTGATTTTTTTTCAGCAAATTGGATGCATTCATTGTCATTACCTTGCTGACAACATTTCCACAGAAAAGCTTCCTTGAAACCCCCCTTAGCCACGGCAGCTCTGTGCTGACAAAGCATGAGAACAGCTGCTGGACTCAGGAGCACACATGAACTGTTTTGAAGTATGCACTTCATCACAAAGGGAATTGCTATTTTAACACACAGTAAGTGTCAAATTAGTCAAATCCTTTAATTATAGAATTTGGGAAAAAAAAAAAAAAATGCTTTCTCTCAATCCTGGAGGTAAGTGCACAGTTTTTAGAAAGACTTCTGAGAAGCTTCTGTATTTTGGAAGTTGTCTCAGTTGAACCTTCAAACTGAGGCAATGACAGTCTCCACTGCCACAGACAATACTGTGGAGGAAATGGAACCCCAGCCTGTTATACTTCAAATGCTGTCCACACCCTGCTGGCTACAGATACCCCCTTTTTTAGCTGAAGCTGAAGAGAGGCACTCTACCAAACTAATGGTATCTCAATGGCATTTTTGTTTCAAAATCTTGGTTAGTTATAAAAAGCTGCAACAAAGCAAGGTCACCATTTTAATGATGTTCAGGGGAAAAAAAAAGGAGAAAAGGAATTAATTTCCGGAGTATTCCACTATGTAGAATTGGTTCAGGTTGCTTCCTGACCACAACTTGAATGTTGAACTTTGCTCTGACTCGTTTGGAGCCTGACTTCCCCTGTTGGGAGATGTCAACTTACCTCCTGATGTAAAGCTCATGTATTTCTGGTTGTTAACTGTTTCTTTTGAATCATAAAACTTGAGAACATCAAGAACAGCCTGTGGGTTCTTCTTTTGCTCCAGTTTTGTTATATTGGAGGTTTGTAGTAGCCTGGCCCACTGCTCTGGAATGCCCTGTAGATGTTGAGTGGAAACAGAGTGGGTTTAGAGTATGTAAAATCTGCAGCCTCACAGATCTGTACCTAGATCCCATGCTCGCTGTAAGATTACTTGCAGAAATTTTGGGTTTTTTTGTCACCTTACAATTAAAATTAGATGCAATAATTTATTCTCTATCAAAAATCTAGCTAAAACAAGGACCAAACTTTAAAAAAAAATTTAACGACTGTGAGAGGAAAAAAAAGGGCACAAAACTTCTCTGGAAATCAACTCTCTTCTACCATAGAATTTAAGGCTTAAGCTTGTTTGCCTGGTGATTCAGGGCAGACATAAAAAGACTATCCCCTATTGGTGGACAACAGGGTGTTTTTTAGGAGCCTTACACTGAACTTTTCCTGCTTAGGAATGCAAACACATTTTGCTGAAATGACCACTGCTGTCTGATTCAAAGGTAAACCCCACCCTGACACAATTAATTTTCAGCATACTAGGGAATACTGTGGGGTAACAAATCTGCCTTTCAGCTCTCAAAATCATGACACTGAAGTATACCACAGCTGCAAAGGACGTCTCTAAATTCTCTACTGCAAACGTACAGAAACCAAGGACTCAGAAAACAGGCTGAGAGTGCCAAAGCCTTGGATGAATTCTTGGACATCTTATGGCTGATGTAGAATTTGAAAATTGTTCCAGTCACTAAGAGCCCCAGCTCTACACTGAAATTCTATTGATGAGAACTTGCTTCAGTTATTCAGGTTAATTCCCTCCATTCAACACCATGTCACTTCCCCCCTTTACTGCACAGCTGACATTGACCAGCAATTTGTAGGGCTCCCTGAAGGAAAAGGATGCCACCCCAATCTACTTTCATATAGCTTCTTCTCAGTAGTTTCCATAAAACAATGTGTGACATGGGCCTCCAAAATTTAGGACTGATGAAAAAAAGTGGGAAAAGCCAAGCAACAAATCTACTGCACACACATCAACCTGTTGCTGCAGTGCTATGACATCTCAAAGAAGCATTTGAGGCCTGTGACGCACCTCTGGGAGCTTCCCTGGGCACATCTGTGAGCCATAGAGATCTGGCTGTAATGGACGTAAATAAAGAAAAGAAAGTTAAAAGAGAATGTGGGAAAACTTAGAGGGTGATTGGAGGAGGAAACCAATGGGCCAGAATGGGCAAGTCCCATGTAAAATGGGAGTTATGAGGTGGATACCAAATAGGTCAGGTGGTAGACAGCTACAGGAAGGCAGGTTCAGGAGAACAGAAAAATCACAACTGTTCCAAAGTTTGGAAGCATCATTCCCCCTCCTCTCGCTTTTAAACAGTTTTTCTCTCATCAAAAAAATACATTACTGAGAATTAATGGTAATTGACTAGAAAAATACACGTAATTTCCCTTGTCAATTTAAAATTTAAAAAAAAAAAAAAAAAAAAAAAAAATGAAGGAGAAAGATCTGGGCTTTTGCTGTTTGACTTGTTTTGAAGCCAGATTACCACTTTTGAATGGCTGTATAAAAGTTTTTCCAGGCTCCGGCATTCTCCAGTCCTGAGATTGTCATTGGACCAGTGGAGAGAGCAGATGGCCAAAGTCAGATTGTGAAATCTGAAAGGTTGTGCACTGCCACAACACAAATAATCTCTGTGTGTCAGACTGAAAATCAGGACAATTGTAAAAAAATGCCTGATTAGGAAGGTGCAACTTCTTAGGATGTACAGCCACAACTTTTCCCACTTACTAACGTTATAATCTAGAAGCTTTAAAAGTTTGGTAGGTAACTACATTTTCTTCTAGGCTGGGGATGAAATGATTTCAAACATGCATGACTTATAAAAAATACTCCCCAAAGGCCTGCTGTCTTCATTCAGAAAATGGAACTCCTTTTACAAACAAAGGAATATAAAGCTCTAGCAACATGCAGACTCAACAGTTTCAAATCAATTTTATTATCTGCTTTAAAAGCCCCATTTCTTAGCAAATGTGGCTGCTTCAAGCAGAGTGAAATGGAGATGTAATATTTCTTCATGATGGACAACACAGGCTGGTGCTCAAGCCTGAAAGCCAGAACTCAGGACCCATGCAACTCTGCATTAGGATGCATCTAACAGCAATCAGGGGATGCAGCTAGCTGGGAACAATGGTTTGGGGTCAGAAAGCGGCCTGGTACATTGCATGTAACCAGGAGAGCAGGCATTACTGGCATAACAGCTGCAATAATTCAAACCGAAAAACCCCTGTATGTTTGCACATTGACTGGACACTCCCATGGCACTTCCAAACTTTTGAAAGAGGCAGACAGTGTGATCACTAGACAGTGGAAATATCAGAACATGGTATGGGCTAGTGGCAGTCCTTTTGCAGGACATACTTACCACATGACTACCCAGCTGGTACACAGGTTCTATCCAGGTTGGGACAAACCAAACATGCCTAATGTAGCATGTAATGTAATGCTTGCATCTGGGATTAGCTGGGATCAATATCTTGTTCCTAATGGTGCAAAAATTCCCTTCCTTTGATTGGTAATCGGTTTCACTGAGGAATACAGCATTAGGCCCTGTGCTGGCAAGCTGCACTTGGGCTGTCACCTGTCCCTTTGGTTAGTTTTGAATTCGTTACAGTCTTCTCATACTGTAGCACTGCCCTTCCACACTTCAGGAACAAGTGTAATTGCAAAACAGCAGACATCTCATATCCACTGTTTGGAAAGGGAAAAATATATTTAAAAAGAAACTTTGTGCTACAGCAACAAAGCTAGACCTGTTTAGCCATGTAGAATTGATTTGCTCTGTGTTGGTGGCATATGACAGCAAAAAAACCCAAAAGATCTCTGATGCTAGAGACTGTTTTGAAACACTGGTAGGTAATAACAACATTCAAAATGATCTAAACCTTGACCCCTGAAATACAGATAGTGAGTGCTTGTGCTTAGAGCTGAAGTGTATTAAGCCTGACATCCCTCCTTTCTGTTTCAGCTGGCAGGGACATGAACTAACCAGAACCCTGACCACCAGTCAGATTATGAGAGAGCATGAGTGTAACCCATTGTGTTTGCTTGGAGTCAGAAGGAAAAAAGTTCAAACACAGGACAGAAATAAAAGTAGAAGGCTGAAAGGATGAACAGATATAGAATAAGAACAGATGAACATCCAGTGGGAAGAGAAAGGAAAGTGGGAAGGTGAAGACAGACAAGAAGAAGTGATGCAAACACAAAAAGGAGAGAAACAAAAGCATGAAGTTACATAATATGAAGATAAGGAGAACAGCACTAAAGATTAACCTGAACAATGAAGTGGCTACAGGGAAAGAAAGAGAGGAAAAAAAAATAATCAGGATAGACAGCAGATTTTTATAAGCTTTATGCAAAGTTTTTGATCAAATTGACCACATCTGGACTTTTAAATAGACATTTAGTCAGGCCCTAGGATTTGGCACAGAATAAATTTTGAAGAAAGATTTTATGACATCTATTTAACAATTCCTAATTAACTAGGCCACTTATTTTAAATGTGGCTGTATTTCCTAATTACTAAGGAGAATCCAATTTCACTACTCCTTTGAAGACATGCTGTAATTAAATGTGTCTATTTTCTTCTACTGTTATTCCTATTGTTGCAACTGCTACTGTAGAACACAGGAAGTTTCCAGCTTTCTGAAACATCTTTGTGAAACAAAAGTAGCAATCAAAGTACAAAATTATTAAGAAATCACATTTAGGGCTCTAGTTCTGAAAATTTGCCATCCTTTGCCCAAGCAAATGATTTGTCCCATCCTGTTTGGTGTACGCTGCCAGTCAGCACTAGCACAGTCCACAATGGTAATTACACAGTCTCACCACTCAGCTCATGGGGCACTACTGACAGCAGCAGAGTTGCTAATGCTCCCTCTCACCTCCACAGCTTAACAAAACCATAAACTAACTGCCATCTCAGCTTTAAAGAACAATGGTTTCATCAGCCTACTAGACATCTGAGAAAACATTGCTCTGAAGCCCCCTGCACTCTTCAAAGAGCTTCCATCAGATTCATTTTTCCGAACACTTTGTTGAGATTCAAGAAGCAAAAGCTGACAGCTACTTTATTAATACATAAAGGCTAGAAACACTGATTATCTAGAGTAGAAACATATTTTGAAGGATATTAAATTAAAATGAATGGAGTTCCATAGTGCTGCAGTTTTCTGAGGGTCTCCAAGGGTTACCTGCAGAGCAGCTGGACTTTGCACTTGAGGATGGTTGCCTACTATGCATGTGGTGGGGGGGCGGCTTTTTATGCTTTCCCGAAGACAATGAATAGCCAACCCTTGCAGCTCGGGGGACTGATAAAAGCATACACCTACATTCTTCCTAGTTTTCATTTCCCACAGACACTCCGCTGACAATCCTCGGAAGAGGAAAAAAAAAAAAAGTAGCCTGAATCACAAGTTAAATACTCCAAATCCTAAGCCCAACAAATAAAAGTCTCTTTCTTCAAATCCTGGCTGCTGTGATCTGATGTTTCTGGCAATAGGATGTTATTTTACCATCAAAAAACTAGAAGTTCTGGCAAACACTAAATACAGGAGTTACTTACTGTGAATTCTCCAGTGACGGCATCAAATCCCACATGAATGGTGTGTTCAAAGTCTGAAGGAAGAGAGATCTCAGGACGTTCCTTCTCTTTCTTCTTGTTGGCTAGCGACAAAACGTTAACAAGCACTTATTTTCTGAACAGCTCTTCATTTAAAACTTTTAACAATCAGGCATGCTCAAAAAAGTGTTTTAAAAGTCGAAAGCAAATCAATTAACATCCATCCAACTTGAGATACAGACTGAGGTCAACACAACGCCAGCTTGTCAGCCCTTGTTAGGGAAGGTCTACAAGGTGCTATTTTAATTTTTCTTTCAGCCAATGTGACTGCTGCCAAAGCAAGCTGTTCATAAAGTAGCCTTCTTAGGCTATTTCTAACCATGATTTCTAACTATGATTTCTTCTTCAGTTCTTTTTTTCATTGAGTTTTCATATCTAGAAACCAAATCCTATTTGACTTTGTGGGTTCCTGAAAAAGTAAATCACACAGAACACGCCATGTGTATGTGTGTCTGGTCTCTAACATGGTTTGAATCCATTTTAAAATCAACTAAATAAAAGGAAAGGCTTTTTTAGATAACCATTTTTTCCTACAGGTTCTGAGAAAACCAGCAGCTTGTGTGGTGACTCCTCTTCCAACTAAAAGGCTGAAACAGCAGCACTCTTTCAGAAAAGACAGCATCTGCCCAGGAACAGAATCACATAAATGTCTTTGGAAAAGCTTTGAGGTCTTAATTAACTAAGACATATTATCATAAAATGCAGATTTTATTAGTCTCCAGGATTTTTTTCTTTTTAAATCACACTACCAGTATTTCCAGAGTATGGAGTATAAGCAAGCAGACTTGGAAGTCAGTCAACCTGCATTTGCTTCTCATTTCCCTCCCTCTTTACAACCTTTTGAAATGGGAGTGAGAGGAGCTATACAAGGAACATAAGGAGGTCAGATGCTATGGGAAGGGGCAGGACACTACTGCCTAAATGGTTTATTTCAACTCTAGATGCACAGAAGGGTTCCACAGAGCCATTAGTGGCTTGCCAAAACAAGGTTTTAAACACAAGTGCTCAAACTAACTGAAAACGCTGCACTGCAACAGGGGAGAGACTGCAAAAGATTCCTGGTGCCCAGGCACAGCAGTCCTGACACACACCACAGCCTTGGAGAGAACACACTGTACCATATCCATCCTCACATCCCTCCTGTCTGGTGAGCAAATGAAAGACAATAAAGTTCCTGCAGATTCAGGTAGAAATACCCTGCCATGGTGTTTTCTTCACATTCTATTGACTTGCAACAGTAATGAACTATGGATTTAACATTGTTAAATCAGTGCTGCAAAGCACTGTACTAGATGAGAGCAAGCATATCTATCACCTTCTGTTTTATAAGCAGGAGTCTCAAAAAGGTGTCACAGAGTCTATGAAGCACTCACAGGCCAGCTGATACCCTGACCTACAAATTAACCCTGCAGTGAAAGTACCTCAAGGGATTTGGCCAGTCAAGCTAAACTTCCTCCATTTATTATTTCACCCAATAAAATTAAGCTATAAATCTTACCTGACTTTTCCTTCACAGTCACATTTAAAATAATGAGACTTGTATGTTCCCTAAGATTGCTCTGACTGGTAGTTAACTATATTTTTAATGTCACTGATAATTTCCACGACAGATTGTTTCTGGGTCTCCCTTTTCCTGCATGCATTTTACACAGCATCTCCTCCTTAAGAAATGCTTCCTTGGAAAGGGATAATACCATTCTGCTAGCACTCAGGGGAAGAAGTGATCCAAGTTTTTCCAGGAATTAAGCAAGCTGGGAGAAACTATCATTTTGGCCTTTAAAAAGAATCATTCAAAAATTAATTTTATTCCCGGAAGGGGACATTCCATCTTCAGAGTGAACTGGCCAGGTCTGCATAAGAAATGGGCCCATCCAATTACAGTCTTCACATCAGAAAAGTTATCAGGATTGCCCGTGGCTGAGGGGAGGAATGGGACTGCCACTGTGCCTTCTACTGCCTGTGAGGAGTTCTGAATGACACACAATCTCCAACTGCTCCAAACAACCTCATGAAGCCTCACGAAAGGAGCAGCCAAGCAGCACAGGTAAGTTGGAGCTCCAAGGGAATGACCGCAGTTTCATAGCTCTGAGCTCTCCTTGGAGGGACACTGATGGACATTAATCATAGAATCCCTCTGAAATGCAGCTGGACTTCATGCTGTTGACCAAAACCTCTAAGCCCAGCCTTTCAGTCAGTTTTCAGTCTACCTCACTGTACACTTATCTGTACTGTACTTCACCAGTCTGTCTGTGAGGATACTGTGGGAAGCTCTGCTCAAAATCTTAATAAACAGAAGCAACAACCACTGCTAGCCCTTCAACACCAAGCCTGTCACTTCAAGGTAAAAGGCTGTTCAGCAAGAATTCCCTCCACAAATCCATGCTGACTATTCCTAACCACATTCTTATCCTTAATTTGCATGGAAATGGTTTTCAGGAGGATTTTCTCTACCACCTTCCCAAGGACCAAGACGAGATTGGATGACCTGCACTTCCCCAGACCCTCCTTCTTAAAGACATATTGACATTTACTTTGTTTCCATCATCAGGAACACCCCCCAGTGACCCCAATCTTCCAAAGATAATCAAGAGTGGCCTTGCAGTGACATCAGCCTTGCAAGTGCAGCCCATCAGTTCCCATGGCACTAGAAATAAAGAAGATGCCTTTCCTTAAACCTGTAAATAAGATAACTCAAAACGCAGTCCTTTCCACAAATGCATTTCAAAGAATGCAACTGAAATGCAACTGAAATGCAACTGAAATGCTATTTGCTGCATGTTTAAGACTCCCTTGCTGCATCCACACCTAGCAGGTTATAGACCAAGCCGTTCTGTGTCCGCTTTCAGGGCAAAAGGAACAAGCAAGAGTCCTTGTTCCTGTTCTTTGAATATAAGTGCATTAAAAAACCTCAAGTGTCAGGCATATTACCCTGTCACTTCTGTGATTGTATTCTCACAAGGACACATCCTCATCTCTGTATTTACTGCTAATGCAAAGCAAAATCCAAAGGAAAGGATTCTCAAGCTTAACTCTGAAGTTATTTTTAAAAGGCAAGTTGCACAATGTGACACGTTTTAGTGTCTTTTCATAGACAAGAAAGTAACTGACCGGACACCTCTTCCTCTTTTGAAATGTGTTTCTAGAGTAATTAGAACAGAAGGCTTTAGTACCATGGCCTGCAACTGAAACAGAAAGAAAACAGTGGCAGAAAGGAAACATGAATACCAATGACCACCAGAAAGCTCAGAGAAGGAGCCACCCATCCGCACTGCTGATACTTTACTTTTATCCCCTCCTCCTGGAAAGATGGAGCGCAGCCTGGCTTTCTTGTTCTTCTCCTCAGGGGCCATGGGAAGTGGCTTTGAGCTGTGGTTGAGTGCTGAAGAATCACGATTGTTGCTGTTCATTCTCAACGGTGGAGCTGGAGGTTTCTCTTCAATATCTAGACTATCAGACATCTTCAGCCACCCTTACAGCCTCCTGCAAAGCACAACACAAAACATGCCTGTCAAGGGAGGATGCCAAGGCTGGTGGCCTGGGCAGGAAAGAGGGGAGGAAAACTTTCTAGTGGCATAAGAAAGTCTCTCTGTTAGAAGTTTGCTCTGAATAAGGTTGCTGTTAGTTGTGGTAAATAAATTCAGAGGCTAATTCCTAAAAAGCAAGGTATTACCATTAAAATACAGCTTTTTTTTAAATCGCTGTTACATGTTTTTATTCAGTTTATTGCAGTTTTTATTCACAACTATTTCCATGTAGTTGTTTACAATCAAAATTTTCCTCTAAAACAGTCTTCCAAAGTAAAAGTTAAATGACTTACTGAAATTACCTGGCATTGCAGTCAACCATTTTTTATTATGTAAGAAACAAGGTCCTCATTGAGGGGATATGGGTAGCAAGCAACACTTCATGAAATTAACTTAAGACCCCAAAATAGAGTATAATTTCAGACAGATCAGGATTGATGTGGGCTATACTGTACCTTTTTAAAAGTTATGATTCTACAGGCACCTTGTCTTCCATTCCTTAAAATCAATGTGGCTCCTTTTACAGAAGGCACATGCACATCACTGTGAATGTATTCTGGATCTCTCCTCATGCTGATTCACAGGTGCCACAAGCTATTGCCCTCATTAGCTACTCTCTTAAATTTAAAGGGAAGCAACTTGTTTTTCAGCCATGGAAGCTGTAGGGATTTTTTCAGAAGTATCAATCAAACATGGTGACTGTCAGAGAGAGGTCCTGAAGCTCCAGTGGTAACAGCAGCACTGCTCTTCCTTTGGTCAGGTAAAGATGCCACGGTTTAGAGTTTTTCAGGGTTGCATGGTTGGTCTTGGGTTGCCTTGTTGTTTTGTTCTTTTTATTAGAACGGAGATTTTCAACAGCCACGTTTATTTTTATGTAACTGTAATTTTGCCAGATTTATGGCTGGCACATTAATAGGAAATAATGAAATCCACGCTGCCTTAACTGATATTACCTTACAAGTAAAAGCTAAATGACCAATTGAAATATTTAGAGATGTTCACTTTAGACTGTTTTTCATGGCATGAGCATTTTAGCCCTTTTTACCATTTTAAAATTACCGCACATAAAATGATCAATTTTTAAAATTACTTGACTTACATTTTTCATTACATTTCAATAACATCTCAAAACCTCAGTTTTGAGATTCAAAACACCAATCCAGTGAAAAGAACAACAAATGAAATATACCATCACACCTATGGGTTGCAGCCATCCTCGAATATATAGATCTCCACAGGATCTCATAGGCCCATCCCAAGGTACACAGCTGAAAACTCTAGCAATAGCCAGGTCCCAGTCCTTTCCCTAGTACAGATGGCATGGAGCAGCGATCCTGGAGATCCTGATTCACAAACACATGCTTGAAGCTGCTACTCACCCTAGCTGCTCACCTCCATCATGGGAGCAGTTTGAATGAGCACATTCCCAGATGCCTTCAACTGGTTTGTGTTAAATTAGTGACCTGACCTTTTTTGGCATCTTTTCCCTGCAGCAAATTACGGAGACTTCAAACAATTGCTCTGCAATTGTAGATCAATGTGATGTTCACCATCCAAAGAGGATGTATACTCATAGGCTCACCCTGTGTCAACTGCCAGACTTCCCCTACACCATGGAGTTGTTCACTTCCACCTCTAACTGCAGGTAACACTAAACCACAGGGAGCCATTGACCAGGTGGTGGTCACTAGAGCTTTGCCTTCAGGCCTAAAAGCATGGAAAAGTTTACACACTAGTAACTAGTAATGGAGTAATGCATTGGACGCAGCTGTCAGAGAGAAAAATGTGTTTGTCATTTGGACCACACCATCTCGGAAAGCACAAGTGATCCTTCAGAAAAACTGTGGTCCTCAGCATGTGTCTGGTTCCCAAGAGAAGGCTCTGCCCACACAGTCCCACTATCCATGTAAAGATGTGCTCTGGTGATGGAGGAACACAGCTCACCCTCCTGTAGAAGCATGCACACAGGTAGTAATGTGCTTTGTATCACCCAGAAACAGCTGTAATTGTGCCCAGACCAGAGCTTGTGTCAATCTAGTTTTCACGTACAGACTAGCCTACTTACCTGGAGAACTAAATGCCTTTGTAGATAGAGGTAAAACAATTAATTTTACTAATCTTTGTGATTTCCATCCTGAAATGCAGATTTTCCAGCAAGGAAGGTGAGGGGGGAGCCCACAAGGAAAACTACTGTACGGTAACAGAGAGATCTACACGTACGGTTTATTATCCTGGTGGAGGGAAAGCCACTGATGCCCAGGTTTCTGTGCAGAGTTCCTAGCTTACGAAGGTCAGCAGTGACATCTGGACACAGCTCCCTCTTCCTCCAGCAATTCTCAAAGACCAGGAGCTTATGCAAGTGAGGCTTTTATTTTCTCTTTAAGCCACCTACAAATAGTTTTTCAGTGCCAAATACAGCCTTCACTCCCTATGGAGACCAAAGGAATTCCCAGCTAAAAAATGCAGCCCCTGTTCTGTTTCCTAGTCAACCCTGTGCCCTCTCCCAGCCTTTCGGTCACTCCCACCCTAATTCCCTGTTGGTCCTCTGTTTTAAACCTTCCCTTGTAGTACCCCCGTGTTACCTAATAATTGGTCCCTGGTGATTTTCCCTGCCTTGCCTATCCCTTTAGCCTGGACCCTCTGAGCCTCTGGGCCTTTGTTCCCCGAACGCTGGACAATGCTGAACGGTGGCTGAAATAAACATCTTTGTACAACCCTGCAAAGGCCCTTCCTGCTGATTTCACCCCAAGCAACACCTTAGATGCAACAAATGGCGCTCTGAACAGGGATTCTCTTCCGTGAATGCATCTACATCAACCAGCACGAGACTGTTTTTAATCTTACTGTGGTGAGTTTCAAACTCTGCATCACTCTTTGCTTTTTTTTTTACTTTCGCGTGCTGGGAACAAACTTGGGGTGAAAAATGCCAGTGAGATACATTGCTCACAGCAGGAAATTTACCTTCAATTTAAAAACATTCTTCATCACAGCAATTTTCAGTTTTTAAAGAGGGACTTGAAACTTTTAGTTTGCTGGCTGTGTGAAAATTTTCCTGACGTTTCACAAAAATAATTTTTAAATAATTTTTTAAATGAAGCTGTGGGAAAATTGCAAAGTGAAGACTTTCCAGTAGTAAAAACTATACGTTTGTTTATTGCAATTAGTCTAGGTGTTCAGCTTTCTAATGAATGTTCAGAAACTACTGAACCCCAAACAGCCCCTCTACTTTTGCAAGAAAAGTTTTCTTTTTTACGTTTTCCCCTCTCCACTACTGCACAAAATGGCGACAACCGCATGGCGGGGCGCCCGGAGCCCCCCTCCTTTTCTCCCCTCTCCGAGCTGCGCCCCTCCCCACCTGTTGGAGACCCTGCCCCCGAGGGCAGCCCGCTCCTTGAGCAGCCGTGCGAAACTGCTGCCGCGACAGAGAGCCCGCGGCCCCCCCGCCGCCGCCGCCCGCGCCGAGGCCGCTGCCGCACGGGCCGCCCCAAAGCTGAGAGCAGCAGCCCAGCCTCAGAAGTTCGGCACCAAAAGCCACGCCCCCACCAGCAGCAGCGCGCCGCATGGCAAGCGCACCCGCGGTGTTGCCCTCTCGCCTGCGCCGCCGAAAGCAGAAGAAGCGGCCCGCCGCGGGCTGCCCCTGTGCCGCTGAAGCCCACGCACCCCGCTCCACCAGCTGCCTGCCCGCCGCACAGCCCCAGCGCAGCGCCGCCACAAGCCGCCTGCCCGCCGCACAGTCCGGCGCGCCCGGGGCCGCGAGCCGCCCCCCCACCGTGGAGCCCCGCGCACCCAGCGCCGCTGGCGCACAGCGCATCCCCAGCACAGTGCTGCCCGCACTTTTTCAGCTTTGCAGCTGCCTGCCCGAAACACAAACAACCCTGCTAGCACCAGCACGTCCAGCAAAACAGCCACAAACACAAATCCACCACCAAAAATAAAAACATCATTGCTAAAAGTTTTAGGTACAGTTAAATAGTTTAATGTGAAAAATAAATATGGATTTATCACCCAAAATGGCACCAATGAAGACGTGTTTGTCCATCAAACTGCAATCAAGAAAAATAACCCTAAAAAATGTCTCCGCAGTTTAAGAAATAAAGAATTAGTGGAATTTGACATAGTACAAGGGAAAAAGGGTCTTCAAGCAACAAATGTTTCTGGACCTAATGGATCTCCAGTGAAAGGAAGCATCTACGCACCAAACTGCAATTATTTTTCAGCTACTAAAAAACCTTGTCCTTTACACAACAACCAAAGCCAACAGCCCTCAAATCACAGCAGAAACCTAAATTCTTCATTTGCAAAACCTGCCAAGCAAATAAGTGCCTACCCCCAATCCCTTTTGCCTTCCTATTTCCCTCCCTCTTTTCCTTTTATCCATCCACCAAATAAGTCCTTTCAAAATTTCCCCAAATCCAATTACCCTTTTTTTATGTTCCCCCAAATCCCTAACCCTCTATCCCCTCCAAAGTTCTCCCACTGCCATGCTTCTCCCTACCTTTGCCACCCAACCACCAATTTGTTTTCCCAAAATTCCTTTTTAATACAAAGGGGGGGATGACTGGGGTGGAGGCAGGGGAGGAAAAAAGAAAGAAAATTTTCTCAAAGTAACAATTTTTACTTTTTTTGCAAAATTAATGATTTCTTTTTAGAGTTTCAACAGGTACAGCACTCCCATTCCGCTAACAGCCACCAAAGTGCCAATCCGCGCTGAAAAATCCCTTTCCTGCCTCAGTTTCCTAACAAGCCATGCTAAAAAAACTTCACGTCTCTTCCTACCAGTTTCAAGATGCTTCAAAAATTCCTTTTTACACTGAAAACTCAAAAAAAAAAAGCTTGCATTTTAAAAATTGTTTTATTTTGTGCTTTTTACTTACCTCAACCATCTAATTTTAATATCCTTTAAAAAGCCTTCTCAATTAATAAAGAAAAGGGGAGTTATAGAGACCAAAGGAATTCCCAGCTAAAAAATGCAGCCCCTGTTCTGTTTCCTAGTCAACCCTGTGCCCTCTCCCAGCCTTTCGGTCACTCCCACCCTAATTCCCTGTTGGTCCTCTGTTTTAAACCTTCCCTTGTAGTACCCCCGTGTTACCTAATAATTGGTCCCTGGTGATTTTCCCTGCCTTGCCTATCCCATGTACTTTTTAGCCTGGACCCTCTGAGCCTCTGGGCCTTTGTTCCCCGAACGCTGGACAATGCTGAGCGGTGGCTGAAATAAACATCTTTGTATAACCCTGCAAAGGCCCTTCCTGCTGATTTCACCCCAAGCAACACCTTAGATGCAACAACTCCCAGGATGATCAGTGTGAAGCTGACCACAGGAGCACCAAGGCATGTTTTCAGTTTGTTACCAAAAGCAAGGCATTTATTCTGAGAAGTCTATTATAGGCCACAGTTTCAGTTGTCCCTCAGAATGGGACAACTATACCTGTCAATTAATCTATTTGTAAACAATGCCAGTCTGCTGAAATAGGTTCGTCCATGGGATTTCATCCCACAAAGAATACTATTAATGGTTTCTGGCCCAATTTGCCTATGACGTAATTATTTCCAAGACTTTGAAAGGAACACTATATTTTGTTCAGAGCAGTTTCAGGCTCAGTTTCAAGAACTGTACAAAGCTCTTTTATTCACTTCTAAAACAGGAAGAAAAAAAAAGAGGGGGGAAGATAGTCTGGAAGATTTACAGTTGATAAAAGCTGGCCTAAATCAAGACAAAAGCAAACCATAAAGCAATACACACAAAGAGACTTAAAATTTATGATTTTTCTGATAAGAGGAATCTATCTGCTCTTCCATTCATTCTAATTTAGAGATTTTTCATGTACCACTGCATCATGACGAAAGAACATACACTATCTCATAAGACAACATATTTTAAGTGTTTTGTACTGATTACTCCAACCCAAACTTAGAGAAAACATTAATGAACAGAGGAGCAACAAGATGTATTCAGCTGGGGAAACTCTCAGATTTACATTGCAGAGAAATGTCAACAGCAGATAGCTCAAGTTATACTCTATTCTGGGGCCAGATTTTCCTGTCATTATAACAAGTCCTCGGTCCTGCTAGTTTAGTTCTGACTAACTCCATCAAAACCCACTTTCTGTCTATGGGAAATTATTATGGTATATCCATATATTCAGTCCATCAAATTCTGGTGTTATTTCTCTTTTTTCTTTAGGCTTTTTTTTCCATTGCTTTGGAGTTTTGAGGTGTGGAGTTTCTTTGGTAGGTTTGTGTTGTTTTCGTTGGTTTGTAGGACAAAACAACACAGCTACCAGAGCTTGACCATACCCCACCAGGGCCATGAGAGCAACTGTCAGTAGGGACAACTTCTGGAGAGGCCAGCTGGTGCTCACCTAGAGAATACAGTGCACAATCAATAGGATTTTCTTCATCTCAGTCCTCAAGGACTCCATTAGTGCAACCAAGGCAGTGCTGGTAACCCTTTTAAAAGAAATTTGTAAAATAATCATACCTATGCAACGAAGAGGACAGGTCACCTACTTCCAGAGAAAAATCTTGTCATTGCCCATCAGCTTTGAGGAAGCATTTAAAGAGACATATGTTGTACCAAAATGCAACAGTGTATTTGAGTGTGTTAGCTAGGGTTTCCCAGCCAAACGGCAAAAAGCTAAAACTTAATTCTCATCCAGGTCAGCTGCTTCTACATAACTATTACAGGGTTATAGAAAATGATCCAACATTCATTTCCTTCCTCCTTATCTCTTCCAAACATCGTTTTTGTTAAGTGAGAAGACAAACACTGACTTTAAATATTTGGAATTCACCTGCTCTGTGACTTAATTCCCCCTTTGCAAAAGCCTGTCTTGTAATATTTCTGCACCTAGTCCTTGACAAGCTAGGGAGGAGAGGAAGATATCTGAAGCACTGAAATGTCTTCATAATATACACACAAAAAAATTTGTTCAGTTCAAGTTCAGAGCAGAATCTGATGCTGGGCTTTGATCTCAGTAAGCTCTTCACCCAATCTGGAGAACATTGTGGATAGATCTTGAATAGCTTCCTTAGGTTAGCCCTGCTATTTCAAAGTCTGCATCATTCAAACATGACTGGTTCCAATTAAACCTTACAAAGAGTATCCTGTTACAGAGACACTGGTGTTCATTTTCAATGCCTCAGAGATAATATTGCAGCTTTTGATGCAGCAAAACTGCCTCCAAGATCAAACTGCCTTCCTTGACTGGAAGGAACCATGCCAATTTTCAGGCAGTACCTTTGCAAATGTAACTTGAAGATCCAAGGCCCACTCTTTATTTATAAATATACTTCCTGTAAAAAGATATTATTACTTAGTTGTATGGGCCAAATTTTGCTCCCAGTAACACCTGTCCATTTCCAAAAAATCAATGGTGATGTAACTGAGAAGGATTCTCTCCAGGTATTCTGTTCAGGTATTTACAAAGTACTTCCCAGCCCTGTATCTGCTCTTCTACATCTGCTAAACATGCACTACATCTGCATATTTACTTGCAGTTTTCTTACAACTTCTTTAAAGAGTAGACAGTGAGTTGGACAGAACAGATACAGTGATGATTTCACTACCCATGTGAAAAATGTTTACTGTCTTCTCTGTAAAACTTGGATAAGTTAAAGTACAGTACTGAGGCCTTTTTGATAAAAAATGGCCATATTCAGCATCAGCTGAAGCCGAGACAACTCTGTCTGGGTACTCAGGGTCTGTAACACCCTCAGACTGCACACTAGGTGACTGCAGACTGTGGGCAAGTGTGTGGGGCTGACTCTGCAGGCAGGGCAGACACAGCCAGAGTGCCAAGACATCTTTTCTAGGATCTCCCCCACATGCATGTGTTGCAAAACAACCTTTGTATCCCCTTTTTTATACAGCCCTGTAGAAAAGACTGCATTCACACAAACTACAGAAGGAATTATAAGCCTAGGAACAACAAGAATGCTTCCCTTTCATATTGCTTTTCATACAACTGTATTAAAGTACAGTACATTTGCCAATTAAAGTTCCTCATTCCCTTCATAGCCGGGTAAATACGCTCTGAGATGAACAAATTACTCAAGCTGAGTAATTTCTTTGATGAATATACTCTATTCCTGTTTGCAAACACCCTGTAAGCAGCTTATGATTTCCTGCAATATATTCATTTATTCAGAAATTATCCTTTGTATTTGTTACAAGCAACTTTTGGCCTCTGAACTAGCAGTACATAAGAAGCTCTCTGTGTGGAGAGGATATTTTGAATTCAGGTTGTATCCCAGTAAAACTAGCTGGGTTTCCAGTTCCAAGTACTGGAAATGGAAACATCCATTCTGAGACAGGATAAATAAACTTCTGTTAGGAATTGCAGCACTATGAGTTTTATCTATTGACTTACTAATATTGGTTTAAAATTCCCTCTTGACAGTGCACTTGCAGCAATAGTGAATATAGAATGTTAAAGAATACAGAAGGTATATTAATGCAGTGGCCGCAAATTTAATGGTTTTGACTAAACATTTCTTTAAATTTAAATTATTATGTCCTTTGTCTGGACCTTGAATCACCCAGTTTAATTGCTAAGAGTTGGAACTGAAACAGTGGAGCACGTCACAACTGATGGAAATAACCTAAAAATATATTTTCCCCTTTGCTTAATTAGCATTCTCAGCAATTCTCAGTTCATGGCCTTCAAGGATCCATCTCCCCTTTTCAAACACATAACCTACCTAACAACACTTCTCTCTGCAACTCTTCAACTTTTTCTCTGCACACTGCCAACGCAACCACACGCAAACACTTTACAAAATACATCTGGCTTTCATCTCTGAACACCCCTCAGTGCACTCACTTTGCACACCTCTTCCCACATCGTGAAACCGCTGCTCTGCAGACCCCCAGCACCCTGTACCTGCTCCCACTACAAAGGCTTCATAGCCCCTCACACAAGATCATTCTTCCAAGTGCAGCTAGTACTGGGACTTGCCTAGGTTTTCTCACATTCCCCTTCCATAGAAAGTTGTGGCTGTTCATGCTGTGGCCCCAAAAAAGCAAAACAGAAGTATTTTTGCATAGTAAACCCAGCAATGTTTAAAGTTAGGTGTGTATTTAAGGGCTGTGCTTAACCAGTGCCTAATGTGAGATAACATGAACAAGGTTGCTAAGGCTTCAGCATAGCTGCAGGACACTGTGAAAGAAAAACTGGAGAGCTCCTCTCCACCCTGCTGCACAACATCCTTAGTCCAACAGATTTTCTTTGTGGGTGTTTTTTGATCATAACAAAACAAAAGTAATCCATTCAAATTGTGCTCCTGCTGGAATCCTGGCCACTTACTAAACCACTTGAGCTTTAGGATGGTTACATGACCTAGGAGGGGAAGAAGTGTGTTTACAGTGGGTGAGCAGCAGGGAAAGAGTTTTCCCCACTAAAGCTTATCCAGGCATTCAGTAACATCACAGCACAGCAAGGAAAGGAAGTACATTCCTACAGGTTACATGATGCGAGCACCTCGCAGCATTGTAAAGTGGTGACTATTTTGACAGAAAAAGTGACTTTACTTCTTATGACAAAGGTTATGGACATTCCTTGATGATGCAGAAAAGCTGGCTGGATTACAAGGACGCTTCTGCCACCCAGAGAGAGCAAGGGGAAAGCTTCCACTCTCCTGATTGCCTTGGGAAGAGTCACCAGCACCTCCACCCACTCATATCCAAACCAAGACAGTTACATAGGTATTTCTGTCATGTGTTTTTGAATTATGGTTTGAAATAAAAAGATTGTGCTCTAAGCTACTGAATCTGGAGACATGCCAAGACTGACAGAGCAATGGGCACTCCAGAAGCAGCTAAAGGAGGAAAAAAGTGAAGGATACCACAGACCATTTTTTTATTAATGTAGTGGGAAACACTTCCCTTGGATAGATAAGAAACGATGAAAAAGTACCTAGAAAAGGCATTTATATGCAAGAGGAAAACAAAAAAAAAAACACTATCTCCCTGTTTTGCTTTTTATTTACACAGCTGAAGGGCTCCACGAAGCTGGAAAAGATGTCTCAAAATCAACTATGTTTCTCAAATATCATACATTCCAAGGATTGCATCCTTTGCCCTTGTCTACATATGAAAGAGACTGTGTGAAATGAAATGCAGATTCAAACCATTGCAGACAGACTGAAATAATTCTCCATATGGACCTTATTATTCCTAGTTCAGAGCTTAGGTCTCAGGTTCACTTTTGTTCTCTAGGAGGACTCAAATGTAAACAAAGAAAAGATACTTAATGGAGACACCAACATCACAACTGCCTCAATAAAAATTTCATTACCTTAATTCAGATTAAAAACAACCAAGACAAACAATTTGAGTTCTAACTTGAATCAGCACCTTGGAGCTAATCATGAAGCGCTGTCCAAGATCAGGTATGAGATGCCAGCCCTTACAGCAAGCCACAGACAATTAAAATGGACCAGTCTGATTCCAACCCACCAACGGGCAGCAATCCCTTGCCACAGGAAGGCTCAGTAACAAGCTACTGGATCTTTGGCAGGTTCAAGCTGAATGCTGGTGGCTCACTTAGTTGATCAGTCAAAGCTCCGAAGTGGTCCAGGAAACCCAAATTTGGGCCTGCTCCTGGAAACAGTAAACAGCGCAATTGCATCTTGATCTGCCAGGGTTAGAACAATATTCATATTAATATGGTGGGAAGCAGACTCTCATTACATTCAAAGATCCCAACAGTTACAACTCAGCACAAAAAATTCACCTCTTCTCTCATCTTTTCTGGTAAAGGCATGTTGAAGGTGAATCTACATAAGCCTAGTAAAGGTAACAGGCTACCCCACATGCCCAACCAATATGTGAGAAATGCCCAGGAAAAGTCATGCTGTGGTATTGCATCAATGCAAACATTTTCTTTTACACATCCTGCACATGCTTTTCTGCAGAAGACAAAAAGTTCCGTTTACACTGATGTATCTGGAACCACATAAGGGCCATGTCATCACTTCATGCTGTCAGGAATACTCTGCTTTCTTTGGTTAACACAGCTTCAGGATGTGCAGGTTGAACTGCTAGTTCTTCTGCTGGCCTTTGACAGCTTGTGAATCTGTCTACCATATTCTCCTGACTCTTATCTGCTCTTTCCCACTTCTTGTACCTCTCCAGTGTGTATCCATTTAGGTGTAGGGCTTGTCTCCTAGCTCCATGCACAGGACCACACAGTGGGCTCTGTCTATACTCTCTGCAGAGCAACATTCACCCACAAACCTCACAGAATAATCTTAAAATGGACCCAGATCATCCCAAGACAGACACCTCATGTTTTATTCACACAGCCTGTTGCAGCACAGGAAAGGTTGACAGCACTACAAACCACCAGCACAGGAGCTTGAATTTGGCCACTCTCAAAGCAGAGTTTTCATCCACAGCCATACACGGGCTAAAAACCAGCAATCAGGGCAAAGCAATCAGAGGGCTTGGCAGATATAAGCTTGCTCCAATCACTATTCTCTCTCTTACCTTGTAAAAAGGTATCCAAAGTAAGTCTTTTCTTGCTTGGACTTCCATAATAAAAACTAGATATATAAAAAAGTCCCTTACTTCATTTTTTTGGGGACTCTAAACTCCCTCTGAACTCCAGCTGGTGCACTAAGGCCATTTTTTGTTTGCCTTTTATGTTTTTCTTCCTGTTTACATTAAGAAGAAATTAAATGTTTGGAAGAAGAACGAAGGGTAAAAAAGAATAAAGGATCCGTTTCCCTGGTTTCTCTGCAGGTGTTGCTGCTTTCTCTGCTTTTCCATACTTTCTCTGCTTGACACACTTCCAGAAGTTGTGCCATGATAAACATGATCTGTTGAATGCCCAACCCTTGCACCACTCCAGCTCACACTAACAGTGCTCACCAGATAAAGAGCCACAGCCCTTTCCCTGCAATAGTCCCCACAGGTAGGGCAAGAGCTGGTTTTGCCTTGAGATGTGTACAGCTCTCCAGGAAGGAAACAAGAGAGAAGGTAGTCTGTCCTGATTACAACTACATGCTAATAAACCACTGGCCCATGGCTCAACCGACACAGCAGGCCAAGATGACAATCACCATTGAACCCTGGAAGAGAGAAGGAAGCAGCAATATAATGCAATAATTGAAACTTATAGACAGTTGCCATTTCTAGCACCTTCTAGTCACCTTTTAGCTCATGTTGACTTTGCAATCCTTAGCTGAGAAAACTACTGTAATAAACAACACTAAACCCCTGTACCAGAGAATGAATCTGACATGTAGTAAAAGACTGAACTCAAGACCACCCCACAACTGCCAGGCAGAGTTGGGAGACAAACCACACTGCAAGAAGCAAAAATAAAGGGCAGGGAATCCTCTGGATATAGCTACTGGGGCTGGATAGAGACAACTAAAAAGGAGAGCACGGAATGGACTTGAAACCTCCAAATCCCAGAAGAAGACAGAGACTGACACCATGTGATTGGCTGTACCAGCCTTCTCAAGTCATTATGGTATGTTTGGAAGAACACAGCTTCTACCTCCAAGGAAGAAAAAGGCGAAGTCCAGGCTGCCACATGCCTTTAAGGTGGGAGGTGAATATGGTCTAGATCTCGCATCAACTCTTTAGGCACTAGGGCAGGAAGGCATCATATCCCCATTTACTTCCTCAGGGACAACATTTTGCCTTTTATTCTTTGCCAGACCTTTTATTTACCGGTGACTAACTCCATTTATCTAATATTCACCTGCTATGTTAGTGATCTTACTGTGTATAATGGCATATCTGCCTTAGGAGTATTATGGATCTGGAGCAGACAGAAGGAGGAAATGGAGCAGTCGTTACATGCACTTATTCATTTCTAGTTGCCAGCAAGACCTTGGCTTCAGAGCAGCAGGATGGGAAGATTAGGGGAACAAATGTACAAATACTATTCTTAAATAGGTCAGGGAAGAAATTATACCTATGTACTGAAAGCAAAACAAGATCCACACACAAAATTTGTTGTTTTCGCAGCTACCACAATGGTATGATATTCTTAAACTGCTTAAACAGGGATTCATCGCTCAAAAAATAATCTTCTGCTCCAGAGTAGTGGAGCAGTGAAGATTCCTTCCTGCCTGACTTCACATCACAACAGGAAAATAGTTCACTGTCCTTTTATGACCTAAATGAAAAAATAAAGGTGTTTGGAGATCTAGTCACAATTCCTCTGCACTTGTCCATAGCCTCCTACAGAGAGTCTGCAACTGCCAAGGTAAGAACACTAGACTTGGAATGGGACAAAAAGCCCCCATGGTGGTGGCATCCAGGACACGTCAGCCTCAATCCCTGTATGAGAGAATACTTGAGCCAGCAGGGACTATTCTGGTTTTTGAAATTGCACATTGCTACAAATCCTAGTTAGAGCAACTGGCAGGTATTCACACTCCTAGGATTTATTCCTGTTTCCTGAAAATTTTTGTTAGGACAAACCACTGAATTTCTCTGTACAGACACAGATGCCTTGTCTACAGAATGTGGGAGCACTTTTCCAAGTCATTGGTGCAAAAGGACACAAAGTTTTTTAAATAAGCAGACAAGAGCCAAGACATTTCCGCTGCCAGCTCATCAGGGTACTCTCACCTCAAGACCTCTGTCCAAAATTTGCAGAGCCATCTGCAACAGCTCCTGTAAAAGGGAACGACCTCCGTTGCTAGTAAGTGCTAGTAAGCCTTAGATCCTACTGCAAATTAGTGCGAATTAATACAAAAGTACCAACTCCCAGAACAGCAGCTGACACATGCAATCTTTTATCAAGTCAAAGGCACACCAAAAATAAGAAACCATCAAAATGCACAGAAACAAGTAAATAAATAAAAGAGCAAGGAAAGAGGACAACAACGGGACCCAAAATAGATTCCTTGTGCCACACATACATCAGATTTATGGCATAAAAGCTTTGTAAAGAAACTTGTTCTTAAAACAGTCCATCAACATTTACTCAGTGGCTGGCTGAAGTCTACTTCTGTCTGACACTCCTACTTATTATTTACAGCTTCAGGCTTTAAAGAAAATGGAAGTACATTGAGGCTTTTACGAGGCACAAATTTACAGTTCCATTGTTAAATGTTCCAGAAGAAGAAAAGCAGGCTTAGAAATGGAAAGGACATCAGAGAAGCATCATCCAAGGAGAGAAGCTGCCCAAGAAAACCTTAACAGCTCCTCTGCCTGTCTTTATTCCTAAGTCAATACAAACAAGGGCAAAGGGTCTGGAGGTGAGCTGCTGTCCCAGGCACAGATGCCAGGAGGGACACACAGGCTGCTAAACCTGTGTGAGGGCACTGACACAGCCAGTGAGGTCCAATCCAGCTGCAGTGACACAGCATGTCTGACACCGCACCAAGGCACAGATGGTGCCCTTGTGACCCTCCAGCTTGGCAAGCACACATAGGATGAGAGGTCTCCATGCTCACTTCATATAGGACCACAGCTGGAACCTTCAACAGGCATGTGCCCCAACATGTCCCACTACCAGTATGGACAAACTAGCTGAATTTTGGAACTGCAAAGAGCGTTCACAGAGACAGCAGCAAATCTGCTGCTCCTCAGCAAAAATTGCCACTTCAAATGGTTACCTGTCTACAAGATGCCCACATCCACAGTGAACAGCACAGACACATTCCTTTCTAAACCCCATTTCAGTAGAAGCAATGGGAAGATGGGATGCACTGCCAGCCTCCAGGCTCACAGCACCCTCAGTTCTGCCTTGTGACAGACCAGTACTTGGAGCTGGTCTTAACCAGGGGAGAGGAGCGGGTATCTGCCTCTTGTTTTTTTTCCTTGCAGAACATATTGAAAGGCAGAAACATATCATGAGGGAAAAAAGATGGGACACCTGCCACAGACTTCATGAATACCCTCTGACAAGTTACTCACTGTTTTTGTGTATTCTTTCTGGTTCTGTGAGGAACTTGGCTCTTTCCCTTGCTGTTAATGTAGATAAGAGGTTGCTTCTATCTTGCCACATCTATCAGACTTTTAAAGAACCTAATAAAGAGTCAGATTAGTTTCAGAAACCTGACAGCAATCATGTTGTTAGTCAGCACACAGTACATGCAATACAACATCTAAAAACCGGATAGCAAGTGAAGAAGAGAAAAAGAACAACAAAATACCTTCAATTAACTGAGAAAATAGGAAGTACTGGGAGGTATAACAAACCTCTGGAAATGCTGGATTGCTAGGATTAAAACGTCAACAGAAGTGAGTACAGAGCCTTTATGCTGATCCATCCTTGAGGAGGAAAAGACAAGAAAACAGGAGGCAAAATAATTTTACTAAGTGGCAGAAAATTATGAGAAATGAGCAAGCCACTGTTGCCAGGGTCAGTATCTATAAAAACCCCAACGCAGAACAGCTGAAATATTGTCCGATCTCAGACAAAATAAACCTGTCTAAAGGCACTATTAGGCAAAAGGCACTGTTTAGGCAAAATCATGAAGCAGAGATTTAATGCTCTGCTTACAAAGATGTGTGTCACCATGTCTATGTGTGACTGAAGGGATACCAGAGGTCCCCCAGTGAAATGGGTGACAACCCCAGACAGGCACTGTTCCCGGTGAGATGGGAGCCTGATCTAGCTCTAGGGAAATGCCCTCAGACTGCACAGCCAGGACCATCCAGTGAGCGTGGCAGAATGATAGACCCTGAGAGCGAGAGGATTAAAGGAACCCAGGGCACATGAAGAGGCTGCCTGAAAATCCAGGCTCTGTGGTCCAGAGCACAGTACAAAGAGATACACAAAAAGAACAAGGCTCAGCTCAGAGCAATGGGGGTAAACACACACAGGAAGCACAATGTCTTCACCACACAGTTTCTCCAGAACGTGAATAACAACAGTGAATGCAGCACCTGAGGATGATCCTGTAGAAAGAATGATCTCCGCAATAAAACCTCAGCAGACTCTCTACAGTCAGGCTCTGCATGAGAAGCTGCCAACCATTCTACAGCTATATTTGCTGCTTTGCCATTAAATCAAAGATGAATCTGATTCCAGCCGGATTGTAGAGCCAACTGCAGCAATAAGAGGCAATTTTAGATGGGAGAAATACCACCGAATGCTGAAGATGTAGAATAAAAAAAATATTCTGAGATCAGTGGGCAAATACAAGCTGTTAATAAAAAAACCCTCACAAAATCAGGTAGCTTGAGAGAAGCTGACAGACAGAACTATCCACTGCTTGGCAGCAGGACTGTGCAAACATGAAATGATAAATACATTTGATAAAGAAATATTTTTGTAGAAACTTATGCCCCTGCAAGGCCTTAAAAAAGAGATTTTGATTAAAAAACTATAACAGAAAAGGAAGACCACAGAATAATACACTAAACTAATTAAAAGCCACACTAAATTACAGGCCACAATGACTAACCACGATCTAAGAATCATCAATGAGTGAACTTATTCTCAGTGAGGTTAATTCCTGGCCCTGCATTTACCTCTAAGGCCTTTAAAGAAATTATTTGAGCCAAAGATGTGATGAGCATCTTGAGGTGCAGCAGCTCTGCCGACTCTGAAGTCTGGGAACATCTGAGGCCATCAGCACACTCTGTAGTGCTCAGAGTCAAGCACCTTCATCCCGGGGATTTCTCTGCAGCAGTGGGTGGGGTCAGGCTCACTGCAGGGACACAGCCAGACAGGGGTCCCACCCCAGGTGAGGGCTACTCATCATCCTTCTGTCTCTCCTAAGCAGGGCAAGGCTGGAGGCAGCCACAGCCAGGAGCTGGGGACACAACACAGCCCCATGGCCTCTTCCTGAGCAGGAGACCTACATTACCCCTTGTCCCTTCAGCTGCTCAAAGAGGCTGGTATACAAGAAGTTGCTCTGCTACCAGCTTGATTTTGTCAGCTCCTCCCTAATTTACAGTCTTAGGCAGATGACTGTTTTTCCCTGCCCAGCCCTGAGGTACCAAAGTCCTACACAGCAGCTCACAGCAACACCAAGATGCAGCAAACCTAAGAAGAGCAAGTATGGAAAGCCAGTCCCATTGCATTTACTAGCTGATGCCTTACAGCTCACAAAGTGCATTTGCTCAGACAGAAAAGGAGCCAGGAGATACACTTCCTGAAATGTGACATGTCCATGCACACCCTACTAGCCACTAGCACTGTCTGGGTCACAAGCCAGGAGAAAGGACCATGAAAATAACATGGGAGTACTTCGAAGGGGTAACTACCCATTCTTCAGAGAGCATTAGCCTTCAGCACTTCCTGGTGGTCACTAATGGCAGCAAAGACAGGCAGAAAGGGCAACTTTACAGAATGATGTGCTAATGTCCCAGTGGAAGACAGTGGATTAATACACCAAATTATACCCTAATTATAATGGGAGACTCCAAGTGATTGCAGATAGTAATGCAATACTGTCTCCTTGACGGTCCAGATCACTGCCTTCTCTTTGCAAGACTATATGTCATGATATACCAGCCAGCATCATCCTCAGAACATTTGTCAACAACAGGCACCATTAGAAGAGTGTCCCTGTCCCCAGTGAAACAAGTTACAGCAAGAAAAAGTTACTCTTACTCCCAGTATTTGCTAGGACTGCTTGGCAGATTAGAGATCCATCCCACCCCTAGGAGACAGAGACCTAGAACAGGAAAAAGCTACAGTGGAAAACCAGCCAAGGATCTACTACTGTAAACATTCAGAGTTTTATTTCCCCCTTGTGATAAATTTCAGAGGGAAACTTAAGAGCAGACTCTAGGAAAAGGCAGTGACCATCCATCCTGTTTGTTTAGTCTTAATACCTAAATGAAAGTATCCACTAAATTTTAAGAGATGAACAGTTTTATTCGCAAAATTAATAATTTCTTGCAGTTCTAACAGCTTTTATTTGTCATCAGAAACAAAATAAAACAATAAAACCTCAATGTACTAGAAGAGAGAAAATATTTACCTTGCACTGAAGTAAACTTTTCCCAGGGTGCAGGCACAACTGTAAACAGGAGGAAATGTTAAGAGACATGGTAGAAGTTGTTTGCAACTACACACCTCAAAACTAAAGGGATATGAAACTGGATGTCCTCCCTTCAGGAGTAAAGAAAAACTGTCACAAAGAAACACAAATTATTTATTAAATAGAGTATGATACCACAGGGAAACAAAACAAAACTTGAAATAATGTAGATCGGACATTTCTAGAGATTCAAGAGAAACCAAGTAACAATACAGGGAAGAGAGCTCTCTATTATCTTTAATTCAATTCCACTTATCACAATCGTCATTACAACTAAAAGTGCAAAGACTTTAGCACATTTCAAGTCTTATTCAATTTCCACCTAAGTATCTGAATAGAGTCCAGTAATGTTGTATCAGATTTTTATGGGCCCTACCAATCTGGTAGGAGCTAAACACTCCTTTAACAACTAAATTAATGCAGTTTCCTTGCCTTTGTGAGGAAAAGCCCTGGCTGCTTGCGCTTTCTGTGACTCAGACACACTTGGCCCGGCCATGAGAAGGGCTGCATTCCCTATGCTCCCACCAAAGTCAAGGGCATCTCACAGGCTCAGCATGCTGAAAAACAGGCTGCCTGTCAGAGGTGCCAATGCCAAGCTGCCAGCTAATAAATGCACAAACCCTGGGAGGACAGAAAGTGTGAAGGAAAAGCCCATGGCTCAGAATGGGCAGGCCTGTATAATTTTCTGCGCATGCCAGGCACATGGAAGTCTTATGTACCTGTGGGCACACTTCACACTTCTGCGACCTGCAAGTCTAATTTGGGTTGATGCAGGATGGCGCACATGGAATGAGCCTCTGCTGGAAAATGTGGGCCATCACATCACGATTTATTAGTATTTCACTATCTTCGGATTCTGTTCAGCCTGCAACAGCTCCTAAATAAATTCATCATTTTACAGATCTTTTTTCCTGTATTGCTTCCCATGTTTTAAAATATTTTTCTTCCATTGTCTAGAAAATATTTTTACAGAATGCTAACACTTTGGGCATCTGAAAAGTGATTTATTTCAGGTTTATGAAGCTTTTCACCAGCTACAATTAAGTAAATCCCTGGACACCATACAGGTAAATGCCAGTAACAGCCATCTCTAATTCCAATAATCTCAAAGGACTTCTGGAGTAATCAAGTGAATTCTTATTAGATAAATCACACATATGTCTATAGAGCAATGGCCAGAATTCTGAGCTTTCCACTGATGAAAGTCTCAGCCTTTCAGCCTACATGAAAAAAGGTACTAAGGGCAGATCTTGCAGACTGTACACACAGCCTATGCCACACACAGCACACCCCTGCAATCGGAAGCTGAATGCATGCAGCTGACCCGAGTCAGCCAGAGCACAGGCACCACTCTTCAAAGAGCTTACAAATTAGGAAGTCAATGCACACAGATTAAATTACCATTCCAAATTGCCCTAATAAATCTATGGATGCCAAAATGATAGAAATTAATGAACAGGTGTGTACCTGTCCCTGATACACACCTCGAGAGCCCAAATTCCTCCTCTTGCAGTTCAGCATTCACCACCAGCAATTATAAGGTCCCCAGCTAAGAAATGCAACTGGAGTGCTCTGGTTCTGCCCCCTGTACACAGAGCACTTAAGACATCAAATCTATAATCTGAATTAAATTGTACAAACATCTCCTGTACTCCAGGGAATAGCAATCACTGTCACTTGAAAACAATGACAGCAAAATTATCTTTTGTCCCAGTGTACTGCTGCACATGTTCACCTTCATAGTCTGACATTTAAATTGCCTATATGTCTAGGAGCAGGTACACCTGGTCACATTCCTTATGGAATACTCTCCTGCTATGTATGTTGATTACATCCCCACTTCATGTTTGCAGCCCTTGACTCCCAGTCCCCCAATCTTCAGTCTTTTAGTAGCTGATTTCTTTCAAAGAATTAACTCTACTATTGACATCCTCATAATTTCTTAAAGAAGCTAAGGCCTTTCAAACAGCCTTGAGTACCCAAATCAAATCCAAAACACAGAAGGACTTTTTCCATCCTGCCTCCCTGTGGGGGAGTGTAGGAGGAAATGTCAAGAATCAGATCTTCTCTTCTGCTTTGTAATGAACTTACCATGGGGACTCTGGCTCAACAGGGAGAGGAGAGGAGAGGAGAGGAGAGGAGAGGAGAGGAGAGGAGAGGAGAGGAGAGGAGAGGAGAGGAGAGGAGAGGAGAGGAGAGGAGAGGAGAGGAGAGGAGAGGAGAGGAGAGGAGAGGAGAGGAGAGGAGAGGAGAGGAGAGGAGAGGAGAGGAGAGGAGAGGAGAGGAGAGGAGAGGAGAGGAGAGGAGAGGAGAGGAGAGGAGAGGAGAGGAGAGGAGAGGAGAGGAGAGGAGAGGAGAGGAGAGGAGAGGAGAGGAGAGGAGAGGAGAGGAGAGGAGAGGAGAGGAGAGGAGAGGAGAGGAACACCAGGACTTTGATCTACTGGGACTCATCAGCCTTTCCTTCAGCTCTTTCACCCAGCTGATGACATAGAACACACTCTCCCTATAAAATTACTTATAATCTAAACTGCAATGCCAACACATCTAAACTCTATCATAGCTCTTTCAAGCAGCCAGTACTACTTAGTTTGACAATCCAATTGCACAAAATGGATCAAGGCAAAGGATGGAATTTGCACAACCATGTTAACACTGGCTGTCTACACCATTCAAAGCAGGGGATTTATAAGCGAAACAGTTAGGCTGCTCCCATTTTTCTGACAAGCTCAGAACTTTCTTCCAGTACCTAAATGGACTACAAGAGAGCTGGAGAGAGATGCTTTACAGGTACAGGAGTCACAGGAGAAGAAAGAATGGTTTCAAACTGACAGAAAGCAGGTTTAGATTAGATGTTAGGAAGACACTTTCTACAGTGAGGGTGGTGAAGCCCTGGCACAGGCTGTCCAGAGAAGCTGTGGCTGCCTCATCCCCAGGACTGTTCAAGGTCAGGCTGGATAGTGCCCTGAGCAACCTGTTCTAGAAGGTGTCCCATAGCAGGGGGGCTGGAACTGGATGGTCTTTAAGGTCCCTTCTAACCCAAACCATTCTTTGATTCCTCCTCCCACACTGACAGCACAAATCACCTTCAATTTTTGTAAGACAAAAGACCAAAGAAACATCGACTCTTCTACCAAAGCTGTGCTTGCAGTTCTGAAAGGTGCTCCCAAGTTTGCTTTTCCAGCTGGCACATCAGCATGAGACACAGACACCTGCAGCAACAAGTGCCCTGTTAAGCAGCTGACCCACGCTGACTTCCATGGAGAAGCTGGAGGAGAGGTGCACTCCCGTCTAGCTGCAGCATCACCATTTGCCCCAGCAAAGAGCACCGCAGCTGTTCTGGTGCCCCAGTAATTACATACCTCTACTCTCTATGTGCCAACCCTCAGTAAAAAATTTGCTTTGATGGTTTGCGGGTAACAGCTGTCAAAAATTCAATTTATGTGTATGTATGTGTACACATCAAAAATCAGTGTCTATCATTCAGCTTTCTCACTGATCTCCTTTTTACCAAACTCTGTTGATGTAGAATAATGTGACAATAAAAGGACTTGGCAAGATGATCAGTGCAGGCAGTATGCAACACCTTTACTTCTAGGCGTGCAATTGCCTACAATTTCTGATACTGTACCTTCTCAAAGGCTTTGGCAAAATATGTGTTTGCATTGCAGAACATTAAGAGACAGTGAGGCAATAAATTCTCCTACCCATCCTGCATTCCAACACACAAAAAACTTGGCAAGTTGAGTGATAAAGGAGCAATACAATTATGTGTCACTAAGCTGCAACTAATAGTGGTAGAGAATGCATAAGTGCCTGCTGATTAGAAATGCTGTCAAGGAAACTCTAAGATGTGGCATTAAGGCACACATTGAAAATAGAACATTTTTCATGCTTCTAGAAATAATTTTATTTCAAGCCACCACCTCTTGTTGTTTTATTTGGAATGAGCACTTTCCACCATAAAAAGTTCTTTCTTCCATCAAGAATTTTATAAAGGAGTCAACAAATAGCATCTACCAACAAAACAGAGAGCCTTCATGTCCTCTTTGTCAAAACAAAGCTCTTCCCACTCTCCCTTCAAAAAGACATACCAGCCTGATCAGAATACGTTTTCCAAACCTCACCACACAGCTCATTTCCTCCTTGTGCAAGACCTCCACCTGAATCCATATCTTCACCTCCCTGGGACAAAATTCCAGTTGCATGTGCCTCATCATCCACGTGGGATGCAAATACTTCTACTCATCTTCCAAGCAGAAGTTACTTAGACTTACTGAGGACATACACCTGGCAGATTACCTTCAGGGCCTAGCCAAGATTAACACCTTCCCTACCGAAAATCCACCTAAATTCATGAAGCATTCCATATTTTTAACAGCTTTCATAGAAAAGTGGATGTCCCAATCCAGGAAGTGTTCAAGGCCAAGGTGGTTAGGACTCTGAGCAAGCTGCTCTCCTGAAAGGTGTCCTTGCCCATGAAATCAGATGATCTTTAAGGTCCCTTCCAACCCAAGCTATTCTCCGATTCTGTGACACTGCATAACTGAGACAGTTCTTGGTGCTTCCAGTGACCATTCAGGTCCTGGACTCCAAGGTCACCACAGCAGTGGTTAAATAGTGGTTCTGGTATCTGCAATGAAAAAACTAGGAGCTGCTGAAGGATTTGGGACTGCATTCCTTCAAGTCTGAAACAGGATTCATATCAGTTAATACAAATCTCTGATGACTTGTGAGCTAAAGAGAAAAGCTGCTCTGCCCCTTTGGCTAAGACTAGTTCCACTGATTTCTACGGCATAGAAGTCTGAGGGAAAAAAATGCATAAACACTGCTCTAATCTATTTTTTGATCCCACAAAACATTTCCATATGGCCAGTATCTGACAAGCCACCAAGACAGAATCTGTGCCAGTTTTCTGGGCTTTCACCATTCCCAGTTCAGCAAAATCTCACAACAGTGGAAAGCTGGGCCCTTTATCAGAACGTGAGTGTTCAGCGTTTCTGATGGAACTCAACCATGATTATCTGGGTAATCATTATACTCTTTCAGCAATTATCTTCAGCACTAATATAACTTTGGCTGCTGCAAATAGTAAGAGTGCCTTGATCTAATTTACATTCAGGGGCATTATACTATAAAGTGCAACATATGATCCCAGTCTGACAACCTGATACCGAAGACTGTGTAAATGGAGATGAATCACTTCCCAAGTCTTTGCAGAAGGTTTGTTTGCCCTAAAAAAAAAACCCAAAAACCAAAAAACAAAAAAAAACCAAGTTTCCATTCTTCCAAAGGTTGCATAGAGAGCAGAACCACATGTTCTTTCCTCTGTCTATAAGGAAGCACCTCCAGGGTTGAAGCCCTTTTGTGAGTAACTGGCCTATTCCTGCACAGATCTGAAAAATGCCTGTCCCAACTCTTGAGAAAGGAAATCTTGTGAGAGGGAAAAGACTTGGAAGATAGCTACAGAAAGGAAGAATGTGTGCTAGAAAACAGCAGAAATACTGAGACCATGCTCTGATTGCAAAAGCCGTCTATAAACCTCAATTCTGCAAATTAAATGAAAAGTTGAGGTCAGACCACATAATTGCAGGCAAAATTTGGCCAGTGATCACTATTTTTTCGTAAGGACTGTCCTCTAGGCTAGAAGGTGCGTCATGACACCCCAAGGTAGTCAACTCAGACTAAGAAAATGGTACTGTTAGATTTTTTTTGCTGATAGTCATATCTGTCAGGTCGTCTCTGTGAGAGCTCTGATACAGGCTTGGAAATCCATTCAGATCCCAGAAGTTTAACTGCAAAACAATTCAACATAGCTCAAGACACGTATCCTCTATATCTAAGACTTAGCTGGGACGCTGCTTAGAGTTTATTTTCCCCTGTTCTCTCAATTCTAACCTGGTTATATGCCTAGAAATTAAAGCTAAAGGGCAGAAAGATAATGTTTTTCCCAACATGACAGAAAAAAACCACAGAAAAACTGGTTTCCTCTGAAGGATCAGGCCAGAGTTGCAATTGCATTTTTACCTGTTTTACTAGACCCATAAAATCCCACTTGTGCTGAATGGGTGCAGGGGAAGACATCTCAAGTACTGCTCAAACTGAACAAGATCATGGGCGAGCCCTTGAGTTGAAGGGCTCAAGGGTATGGTTCATAACTATTTTTGATTCACTTACAAAGGGATTAAGTGATGTGGTTGCCTGGACAGCAGAGGCTGTACTTGGTGACCCAGTGGGTCTCTCCCAGTCCTGTGTAACCTGAGGTGATGCCATCTAAGCTGCAGCGAGATGCCAGTGATGTAATTTCAGACTGTCTAGCTTGAGCATCAGTGAAGGCAGGGAGGCTTGCACGCGTGTGAGACAGGCTGAAGTAGAAGACAGACAGGGTTTGATTCAAAATGAAACAAGTAACTGAGCAAAGTAGAGCAGGTGTACTAGTTGACTCCATCTTTGACCTGCTCTGAGGGCAAATAGCCCATACTTATTTCATTGAAACAACTCTGAGTCTGTTGCAGATAAAGACAACTAAATTGAGTCATCAGTTGTAGTGTCTCAACAAACTACTTAAAAAGATGTCAGGTCCCCTCTGTGGGTGGATGCTAAAGTGGCAGAACTATCAGAGAAATGTATCTAAAACCACATAAAGACTTTACTGTTAGCATCATGCCAGGTTTATGGCAGTGACAGAGCACATGTCTTCCAGGCTGGAAGTGACAGACACTCATAGCTGTCAGAAAGACAGGACTATGATGGACCTCTTGAGGATCATGCTGGCATGGGCACAGTGCTGCATTCACATGTTTTTGCAGCTCTCAGAGCAGACATGTGCATCAACTTGCTTAGAGTGCAGGCAGGAAGCTCAGATCAGGCTGTGCTCATCTATGGAGACTTAGCTATGGCTGAGCAGTCCCTGCTCCAGTCAAAAGGGACACTAGTAATAACTGGTATATCCTCAAGACAATATTTCTATGCTTTGTACTTGTCCTTGATTTATTAAATCCCCATATCCAAGAGTCTACTTATGGAGATTAAATGGCTGACAGTATTTAAATCCATGTTTCATCTGTACTGACTGATGATACAGGTAGCCTCTGTGTAGTTTGGTCCAATGTCAGTGTTTTAATGGAGAAGAGGAGATTTCTAAATTAGATTAACTGATTATGCCTTTTTATAATTTTCTGTTACTAGAAAAATTCTAGCAAATGAGTGTGTACTAATTTATTTGCGTTGTTGCATCTGTTGTATTCGGTGCAGGGTCTCAATGTAGTACAGATGAGAATGTCTGGACTCAAATTCCAAGGGAATGACCATGTTTGAGAAAAACCATGGCCAAAGCAGCACTTCCCTTTGATTTACTTTTCAGCAGCCATTTATTACAGTAGTTTTGACTTTTTTTTCCTGTCAGGCTAAATTTCAGAGCAGCATTGAGTTTTGTTTCTTCATGGAACTAGTGATTTGCTGAGTTACAGGTGACAGCAGCTTTCCCCCATCCTTAAGAGGTCATTCTGCCTATGTGTGTGCCTAAAAGCTGCAGAATCATATCTTGGAAGCAAGCCCCTCTAAACATGCTTAGCTGAGTGTAATATATTTCCTTTTGCACTTAGTTTTAAAGCCAAATATTATACAAACAACTCTCAGTGCTTTGATGTGAGTTCCTAATTTTCTCATTGATGCTATTAATACTGTATGCCCAGTTAGTCCATGGTGTCACTGTTCTGTAACAGCAGCCATCTGTGAGAAAGGAGCTGCTTCCTGGCACAGAGTAAAATTTAGGCCAGCTGTGGATGCTGGAATCACATTCTAGAGACACTTCCTCTGGACTCTCCCTTCCCTGTCCTTTGCCTCAGCAGAATTTCTGGTACCCAGAATCCCACAGCCTGGGGAGCTGCATTTCTGGGTTAATGTCTGACCCTCACACTCTGAAGAGAGAAGGCAGGGCCTCAATTACTGCCACACTGTGCTTGTGCTGGTGGCATTCCAGAAGCCTGGTTCCCCTCAACTCAGGGAGGACTCCCCAGGCTAGCCATGAATAACATATTGTGGTGTAAACTGACTCAGGAAAAAGTAAATAGACACATCCAAGGCAAATTAGAAACTGTAACAAGCAGGGAGGCAACTTAGTTTAAGACCAGGGAATGAGACTGGCAGCATGATAGCTGGATCCTGCTGCTGGCTCCTGTTCTTCCCTGTTCCACCCATAGTGCCATTACTCCATCCCTCAGGTTTCTCTGGGCTGAGACCAAAACAACAACATTGTCCCTCTTTCCTTCACAGATTGCTTTGAGCACTACGACCAAAAGAGAGACACAAGAACTAAATATTTTAATCCACTTAATCTCCCCAGCAGGTTTTTAAAGCCCATTTTAAAGCCCTCTTTTGCAATTCAGTCTGTGGATAATTTGCTACCTGCATCTCCATGAAGTTTAACCTGTCATAGCCTGGCAAAGGTGTAATTTCATCCCCAGGCTCTTCTGACTTGAGACTGTGGAGTTTCTCTTTGTGGATAAAGTATCAAAGCAATAGCTCTGAGACAACAGCCCTTTGCATTTCAAAACCCATGTATTATTCTCCCTAATCATAGTTTAACTGGCCAGAATCAAAACTTTTTCACTCCCCTCACGTCTCCTCCCCACCGTGCACACAAATACAGATAAAAGCAGAAGACAGAGACACAGAGAGAGTGTGGTTTATCCTGTGGTTTATCCCACACACAGAATTACTGCATCAAGATGTAATGACCTTGTTCTGGAAAGAAAAAGATTAGTTATATATCAGCCTGAGTTGTAAAAACACCAGTTCCTTTTTAAAATGGGGTAAAATAATGTCCATTTAAAGTTATGCTGCAGAAAATATAAAACTCTAATCCAGTGAACTAGAGAGAGAAAGATCACAGCCCAAGCTGCCTGGATACAATCCTCCTCCAGACACATGTAACACATTGAATCAAACAAGTAGGAGTATTCCTCTGCTAAATATGCACAGAAAGGAGTATGCTGCTTTCTATGTGTTTCTATCCTCAAACATCCAAGAGCCCTTTTTGTACCCTACAAAGGTACATGGTAAAAAGAGCTATTTCTGGGTTTCACTTCAGGTGCAAAATGCTACAGAGCCAACTGTTTCAAATGCTCCTTGTGAAGACTTTACATCTGTACCTGTTTTCTTCCACCTCAAAATATCTGGAGAGAGGAAGGCCATATGCTGCCTGCATATGAAGCAATACCATGAAAGAACAGTTCAAGACCAGGCTTATTCTCTCTTTTTAGAGAATATTTAGTGAAGCTGTGGCCATGACTAAAACTCCAAGGCTGAGATAATCACATTTGTGACTACAGGTTCCTCAAAGGGATTTATTAATTTTCTAATGCATTTGTAAATGCTATAAAATTAACAGGTACAGTATTTACCATTGGAAATAGTAAAAGAACACTGATGCTACTGCCCAGTACAGCACACTAATTTCACTGCACTGTTGATATTCTGCTAAAGTGAAGTGCATGTTATTAAAGCCAGTACTTACCAATAGATACTACAGTTGTGAATGTAATATAGTCCTTCCATGCAAAAACAGGCTTCCAACAAGAAATACAAGGCATTTGGCAAGTCTCAGCCCGCTGAGGGCAACTGCTCCATGTCCTGTTTCCAGGACAAGAAAGCCCTCCAGTTACTCCATATTCTTCCAGTGGTGAATGCTGAGCTTGTCTGGTAAGTTTTCCAAGCCCAGTGGAAATCCTATAGCAGACCCAGAAAGCTATGAGTTTGAATAGGCACAAGATGCTTTAGAAAACAAGTGGTTTTCATTTTTTTACAGGAATATGAGATGCTTTGTCAGCACAGGAACAGCCACTCATCTAAGAGCATGAATATTCTGTTGAAGTTGTTATAAAATCAGACACTTCCAAGGAAACCCTGCACTGAGGAACAGCGCCATGTGCCAACTTACAGTGCTCTCTACACGTGTATGAGAGAGGAAATGTATTTTCTATAGCAGATGAATAGCAGTGACAGCCTTCAGACTGGAGTATGGAATATCATTTGCAGCAAATTCCAACCTCTCAAGGAACAGCCTACAGTATCTCCCTACTAGCTCAACGACTCCATACAAAGGCCAACTCAACATCATACATCTACTGCACTGTTTCTTCTCAATTAACTATGGAAAAGTGTATTAGGCATACATCAAAATTGCATTGCAGCTAGAGTTACCAATTACTTAGGGCAAAAGGGAGGCTGATTCATCTGACTGCATTTGGGCCTTGGCTGGAGTTTTCCCAAAGCGCAGCAAGAAAAGAAAACCTCAGTGAACTTCCCCCTCATTCCCACTCTCTCCTCCCCCACAAATCAGTCAAGAGGTCTGTGCTAGTAAAAGCAGCATTTCCTGGAGGATCTTTTCTTCAAATCACTCCTTTTCTAAATTCAGACAGAACACACAACTCAAAATCCATTTGCATATGATATATATGCATACAAGGACACCTCTCTCAAACACAAGAAAAAGGCAATGCAAAGAGTCTAAGCCATCTTTAAATCCCCATTACCCAGGGATCCCTACACCTTCCACTCCAAATCTCATGTTCCGTGGCCACCTGTATAGAGCGCAATGGCTACGTGACAACATTTGGCTTAGCACCAAACTACAACAGCTGAGCAGGGGCTGGCTGGGGGCCTTATCTTTCTACTCACAACAGTCACAGAACAGAACACTTCTGCTAAGCACAAGCATATCCTGAATCCAGGCCTTTTCACAAGTTTTCTTTGTCAGATGCATTTAATACCTAAAATATCACAAGTAGCAATTCTCCATTTAACACGTCCTCCTTGTGTGTTTCAAATGAGCCTCATGACCTCAGTGGTGTCAGTGCTCTTTTCTCCCTGGCACTGCTGGATGAAAATTGTTCTTATTAGTTTCCATGGACCCATTTAGGCATCTACTAGCCTAGGTTTTCAAGGTCCCCTGCCATACCAACACCACTATTCCCCACACTGAGTTCAGGACACAAAACTTCAATCATGTTTACGTTCTAACTGCTATCTTTCATTGCTGTGACAGCACCCTACTGCTGACCTTGGGCATCTGAGTTCATCCTTTTGTTTCCAATGTGTTTGACATGAGTCAACCTGACACCCAGCCCCCCTGGAGCAGTCAGACCCTGCCTTAACATATCTCTGCTTTTATTCCAGGCCTGACTTTTAGGCATTTATTGCAAATCTTTTAAACAGTTTTCACAGAAAATATGCTTCAAGATCCTCGGAGCGCAGAAAAATGCTAGACACGTGTACCTACTGTTCATTGCCTTCTGGCACCAACATTCAAAATTCCAGTGAGCACAGAAGGGAGCCTGAGCTGCCCCTTACATGGCAAGGCAGATCAGGAGTCAGACATGGCCCACTCCATGGATCACAACACAATGCTTCACCAGCACTGCAGGGAAGACTAGTGCAAGGTGTCTTCTGCCTAAAGACGCCACCAACAAAAGCCATCAGTCTGACAAGAACTTGTGCTTTAGAGGCTGTTGGATTACACAAGAGCACAACCTTTTCCTCTCCTTGCCCTAAATCCAGTACTATTATGGGTTGATTTTGGGATTATGTTTACCAGACTGCTTGTGGGTACATACACAGCTATGTGTAATTCCTGCTCCAGTACACAAGCAATTACACCCAGGATAGATGCAACCCTCAAACAGAGAGTTACATGTGTTCAGGTATACCCATGAGGGCAGCCTCTGACATTCTGCTGAGATCAGCAATGCAAACAATGTGAAATGCAGATCAAAAAGTACTCAAGAAAACAGACATCTTATGTAATGTATGGGCCTAGGAACTTCATCCATGTGCTGCTGTGTTTACTAAGCAAGAGGAAAGAGAGCTTACCAAACCAAGGACTTAGAACTGGGAAATTCTTTGTAACCAGATTCTAATTGCTTCTCCTTACTACATGAAGAAGATGCATCCACCTTGAGAGTCCAGAGTGCTCCACAGACCATGGGAGAAGACAGGGCACGCACTGAAGAGCAGGTTGTTCAAAAGCTCTGTTCACATTACAAGTTATGGTACAGAAGTGCCCCCTAATTAGAGATGCGTTGTGGACAATTTACTTCAGAAATACACAAAGGTAGCAGAAGTTCCAGCATTTCAGTATCACAATAGATTTCAAGAACGGTCCAGGACACAATCTCTGTGTGAACTGCCAACAGACTGCAGAAAAGAGTAAGACTCCACTCTCAGCTTATTCCTTCTGAAACGATAAACATTATTCATTACTGCCGCTAAAGAGAGGGATTCTGCATTCCCCTGGTGCTAGAAGTAGAGAGAGAACAAGAGCATGGAGAGAAGGTGTGGTACAGTATGAGGGGCAGAAATGAAAGGAGAAGACTGTCCCCACAGACTGCCACTCTAGATACTTCCAAATATTATGCCACCTCTTTCTGGTCCATGCATCCTACAAAATGCAAGGCACCTTCCTCAAAAATAAACAAATTAGGCAGCAAATTCTGTCTGTTTTACTCTCTTTTCTTGCTAGAAATCTCACTTCTTCCCAGCTTGAATTATCTGGAACGAAGAGAGGAGAGTCATAGCACAGCACAGCTGATGTAGACCACATCTGTAGGAAATGCCAACCTGAGCCGGTTAGGTTTGCTAAAGAGGTCAAACATGGATGTAAGCAGCTCTTTCCAGGAGCAGGCATCCCATCGTTTGAGTCGTTAAAATATTCATGCACCAACAGGAGCTGTGGTATCAATGTCTGTCCCTGATAAAAAACAAACCTGAGCTCAAAGCATGACAATCTGTGTTGTGCAGAGTGGAATCACAATTAAAAGCATTTCCCAAGCCTTCATTTCTGCAAGCGCACATATCACAGCTTTTCTGGTGACACATCAAGAGCATCCCAAATCCAAGTCCACAATCTTCTGCCTGTGAGGGGAGGAGACATTAAAAACAGCTTTAGCAAACGCCCAGAGTTTTGTGTGCCTTCAGTTTTTCCCTCTCAGGTTTACCATGTACCAGTAGCCCTGTGGTTCATCTGGGGAGTGACTGGATGCACCTGATAAATATGACCTGGCATCTGGGCACTGTAGGTTGAATCAAGACTCTCTGCAGGGAAGTGCCTAGAAAATTTATAATCTGGAGGATTTTCTCCTTCACAATAGGGAATAGAGAAGTAGCAGACAGAAAATGAAAAACATTAGGGCTTTCACTCCCCTCAAGAGACACAGAGAAGTACTTTCCAGTGCCCTTTCTAAATAAAGGAAACTAATTTTCTGATGCCAGCAAATGGACAGAGGGTTGGGGGGAGGGAGGGGGGGGATGATATACACAGCTGCTGTCCCTTCAACTGTCTGGAGAAATGAGTACACTCAGGTGACATGGTAACAAAATGTTTTATTACTGCCCTCGTCAAATGCATCCAACTGTGCATACACCCTGCAGAACAACATTGAGCCTGCTAAGGTGCCAGAGCATTTTCAACACTTGAGGATTAGAAAGGAAATGAGAATGGTTTGGCTCTGGAGTCTGTGCCATACTGCAATGTCGAAATGGCAGTTTGTTTCAGGCTAATGGGGATCTACGGTTGGACAAAAATGACGCTGCAGTACCCTGAGTTGTGGCAAAGCAAAGCATATGCATGAGCAGCAAGCTGGACCGCACCACAGAGCTCAGTGGTCCACATGCCAGGTGTCACTTTCAGAAGTCAAAGAGTCACATCCAAATAATTTGTTTACAAATGAGAAAGCACGCTTTTGCCACCAGGACACAAGACATGAAATTACCAAAAGATTCTTTTGGGCATGTTTTTGATCCAAATTTCCTTAATTTGCTTCTGATAACAATGAGACAGCACACATGACCAGAGCAGAGCAAAGGATATGCATCCAATCTTAACCTTGCCATTCCCAACTTTTTAAGCCTTACAGTGCTGTATCAGAGCACCACACCAAGCCCCAAACCCAACACATGGAGGCACTGAATACTATTCCAACTCTGGAAGTGGCAGCAAAGTCTCCAGGGCAGAGATGTGCTCTGCATCACTCAAGACTCAGTCACATCTGTCGGTACACTACTAGATTAACAACTGACAATAAAACTAATGTTGAGAAATGAGCACACTGAATATATAACAACACTATTTTATCCTTGAATACTCAATACACACAGCCAGAAGGACAGAGCAAAACAATGCAACATTTGTAGCAGAGGATTCCTAACTCAGCAGGACATACCCAAGTTTTAGAGAGACATGATTTCCAAGTCTGCCTCTGGAAGGAATGACACGAGACAGGACATCAGAGTACCTGGCAGTGCACCTAGCCCAGTGCTCCAAGAGCCAGACTTGCAGGCAGGGCTGGTGCCATATGGTGACACAAAGATCCTCCCAATCCAGAAGCCAACAACCTGACGCACTTGTAAGCCTGTCTGCCCCGGACCCAGGGCTTCCTGGGATCAAGAGCTTCAGAAGAGAGGGATATGAGACTGCATCAACAACATCACAGGCTTCTGGATGCCTATCAGCAGGACTGCCAGGGCAGATGCCATGGTGCTTGCCCAGAGCAAGGTGCACCCTGCCACATTCCACAGCACCTGAGGCAGTGACTGACACCTTGCAGCCTGTCTCAGAAAACCTAGGAAGCCAACTCACAAGCAGTGCACTGTTAGAGCTAAGTTGGAGCAGTGCAATTGAACATGCAAAATGAGAAGTCCTTTGGTTATCTCCAATAAAGCACAGTCACACACTTGCTGTTCACTACATACAAGGCACAGCTGCTTATGTTCACCTGGAAACAATCTCCAGAACTCCAAGCATTGAGACTATCCACTAGCAAATCACAGATACTTTTGTCATATTTTTCTATTATAAAATTACTGCTAGGAGCAGGAGACAACCAGTGACAGCAGGTCTGAGATAAGACATTCACATCAGTGTCTCTACCTATGCTGACCCTGGCCCAGTGAAACCTTCTAATTACCACTCGGCCTAAATGCCATTCTTCAAGTAACAGGAAAATCAAAGCCAACATAAAGGAAGATACACAAGCTCAACTATTTGTGTCTGAAAGGTAAGGGGCAAAATAGAGCTACAGGGAGAAAATGCTAGCTATGCAGAAAATAACACTGGTGAAAGAAAAAGTTTATTTCTGCAAGTAAAAGTTAGTTCATGTTTCTCTCTCCCCTTTCTACCGCTGCCCTCCCCATTAAGTTCCTGGAGAAAAGATTCAAGCACCTTTGGCATGAGCTAAGGATGGTAATGAAAGAGGAAGATAACAGTGGGCTTCTGCCTGCTCACTGTGTAGCACAGCAAGAACAGAAGTCAGTACTCAAACCAGAGAGGCACAAAGTGATACTGCTGTTAATGTCCCCAAGTCACAAGGAGTCCAACTAGAGCAGCAGAAGTCAAAACTGCCAACATCCCCCTGTGACTGGTTCTGTGCAGACATGGCTAAAATGAAGGAGGAGTTGTAGGCAGATCTAAAAGACCTACAGATTCCCAGTTGGTTTTGATCCCAGAACACTGGCAGCTCCAGGGATGCTTGGATCCACAGTCACAATTAAAGTATTAAATGAAAAAGAGAAGAAAGCTTCAGGCAAAGGGAACAGGAACTGAAAATGAGACTATCCTCACAAACCAGCTCTCCTCTAGGAACAGATGCTGCCAGGCCAGGAGATGGCTAACACAAGAGTTGAGTTTGCTATGGCCAACAGTATGTTGTGGAGCTGAATGTGTCTCACCTATCCCTGTAATTGTATGTACAAATCCTGCAAAGAAATACAGGGCCCAAAATTGTGCCCAATTTTGTTTTTCCAGACTTTGTGAGTCAGCTCAAGACACACAGTACACTCTGGACTCCAACTTCCACAATTTTTCTGAGTTTTGGTCAGATCCTTACAGAGAAATTGCCTTGTCAATAGTCTATCTGGAAAGGTAAAGTTCTCTTCCCTGTAGTCAGCGGTAAAATGCTCACCAACTTCTGGGAAACCCTCTTACACAGTCTGGCTGGGCCTGTTAGTTTAGAGGGCACAAAGCCCATGACATCAGACCCTACGAAAAGCCAGCATGCTTGTGTTAGAGCCCTGACGTGAATGAGGCCCAAGCCCACAGGCTGTGACAACCAAAGCAGCTCATCCTGGGTATGGCCTCCTGCAGCACTGCTGCCACAGCTGCCTCTCGAATTGCTGCTGCTGCAAGTAGTGGCCCACGAGGCCTGAAACTTAATCCTGTAACAGGAGCTCAGGTCTCACAGGAGCTACTGAGACTTACTTTTAGTTATCCAGAGTCACTCAGTGAAGAAATGCCATCCATGCACATCTTGGTTCAGAGTACAACCTCTTTTGCAGCCCAGAGTGAGCTGCTTGCTGACTGAAGAAGGCAGCCGCAGCCGCAGCCGCAGCCCCAGCCCCCTGCACCGTGCCGGCCACCAGCTCCTCTGCCCAGTTCTACACTCAAGGAAAGCAGCTCCAATCCATGCAGCTCCATACAGCCACAAGCATCACTTTCCCCCACCAGCCTATGCTCACTGCAGAAAACCTGGCTCAGGGCAATCCTTCTCCATGCACATAACCTGCCACGGCAACCTTTACTCCCTGGCCTTGAACAATCCATCAGTCCATGTCCCAGACCTACAACCCATTATCCCTGATCCCTAATTTACTCCACATTCTGCTCACATTGTTGGGTAACCTGTGACTGGAAGCTCGAGGCTCCTCTGCAGCCACGTGCTACACTTCCACTTCCCCCGGCACAGTGTCATTGGCTCCGGAGCTGTGCTGGGGCCCCCTCCTCCCCGCCTGAAAGCCACAGAGAAGATGGATTCACAGGAGAGGAGCCAGAGAAGTCGGTTTCATCACCCCTCCGGCCGCAGCGATCTCTTCCCTTTCCCCCTCGGGCAGGCAGGCAGGCAGCAACCCGGTTCGGCCCTCACGACAGCCCGTCCACTCCCCCTCCTCCTCTGAGGCGTCCATGTCAGCCCGAGAGTCGCTCAGCAAAGCCCATGCTGATTCTCCGGCCTCCCATGCTGATGCCCTGTGAAGGCATCCCTGACGTGCCCAGAAAGACTGGGCAAAGCAGCGTATCCTCTCGGGCAGCCCTGGCGCTGGATCGGATTCGGGAAGGTGGGGCTCAGGGCCACGGAGCCTTTAAGGGGGTTTGCCAAACTCTCCACACAGACACCCCGGCTGCTCACTCCTGGCATACGCTGTGCCCACCCCCCGCAAACGGAAGGGCGCAGGGAGAGGCAAAATCCAGCCCCTCAACACCCCTCGGGGCTGCAAGGCCTCAAACCGCTCTTCCCAGTCCAGGCCCATCATCTCTTTTAGATGTTGCTTGCTTTGAAGCTATGGCTTCTCCTGACTGAATTTCCTCAGCCTTCCATGTTAAATACATCGCTGTATTTAAAACAAGGGTCGTTTTTTGGCATCGGTGAAAAGTGGATCTGAAAACTGCTTCAATCATCAGCAAAAAGGGCCACTCGTGCCGAGAGCAACCGCCTGCCGGAGGAAGGAAACCTGGAGCGGGCAGACATCACACTGGAGCATTTCCTCGGCTGGCTGGTGTACAATCTGGGACAAAATGACAACCCAGCACAGGGACCAGCTCCAGTGTGGCATCAGGCACCACCAGGCACGCATAGGGAGAGATCACCCTTCCCTGAACGGATTTCGGGAAAAACTTGGCAGGTGCCAAGGTCAATCGGATGCGCGTTGGCAATAACGGGTAAAAAGAAAAAGAAAAAGAAAAGAAAAAAAAAAAAAAGCGCGGAGGTATTCATAGCCCAGAATTTCTCACTCCTCTGCAGAAGCGCAGCCCAGAGGCGGCATTGTTGAGAGATGGGGAATACACGCACCGCGGCCGCGTTAATGGCCGGTGCCGGCGCTGACACAACTTCAGTTGCAGCTCTGCGGCTCTGGGCATTCTTCCCGCAAGACACGGAGCTCCCGCCACCGCCGATTGCCCGGCAACACACGTGTCACTGACGGCAGCAGCACCCCGGAGACGCAGAGACAACCCCGGCATCGGAACACCCCGGCCCTGCCCGCGGCGTCATTCTCCCATCGTCGGGAGGAGACGGGGAGCCGCAGACGCGGCCACGGACACCGCGCTTGGCCGGCGGTCGTAGGCCCTGGCTGGGGTTACCTGGAACTACGGTCGCTCATTGCAGCGCGGCCGAGGTTACCTGGAGCCGCGGTCGCTCATTGCCGCCCGGCCGGGGTTACCTGGAGCCGCCGTCGCTCATCGCCGCCCCACCCGTCCCCCGCCGCCGAGCGCCCCCCGGGCGCGGCCCGTCCCCCCGCGCCGCCAATCGCCGCGCGCGCGCCCGCCCACCCCGCGCGTCGCGGAGCCGCCGCAGCAGCGCTGGCCTAGCCAATGGGCGCGGCGGGAGGCTGGTGACGACACACGGGCTGGGGCTGAGGCTGGGGGCAAATCTTGTGTTTCAAGGCAGCGCGCAGGGAAAGTGCGGCGCGGGGGGGTGCCCGCCGTCCAAGCCCTTCCCCGGGAACCCTCTCGGACGTGTACGGGCACCCAGGAGGCGGCACCAGCGCCGGCCGGGGCTGAGAGGCATCCTGAAAGGCATCATCACGCTCCCTGGTCTTCGTCCGCTGGGAATGGGAAATGCACCGTGAAATTCGGGGCTCTTTCGGATGACGTCTGCGTGTGACTGCCTGTGGGCTTCTTCTGTCCACATCCAAAAGGTGGGAGAAGCCCAGCAGGAGTGAGGCTGGAGTAACCAGCTCCGGCCACACCTGCGACAAAGAGGGCACTTCCTTGCAAACATCCCCCAGTGTACCAGTAGAAAAATCTTATTCACGGTCTTTGTTTTTCCTTCTCCTTCATTCTTTTAGAATTATGCTTCCCTAGGCAAAGTGTAGTCCTTCTTCTGCTCCTTCTGAATCCACAAGTTCAGCTCCTCCATGAAAGATATCAAAAGTAGAAACAGACCCAGCTTTGACGAGGATGATCTCCCATTTACAATATTTCCAGGAACAAAAAAAAAAGTGCAGATAAACATGACCAATTTTACAGTCTCTGCAGGGCTATGGGCATGGATCAGTGCTGGGACTGGGAGCACCAGCCATGCTCTGAGTTTGGGGCTGTGCTTGGTCCCAAGGCTAGTGGGAAGCTCTACCAGCTCCAAGTGCCACCAATGGAAAGGGCTGTGCTGTTAAATACCAAAGTGAGCACACCTTTGATAATTTTTTTGTTTGCTTTATTGGGGATTTTTTCCTGATGGAGATGCACAGAGTATGCAGAGTACCACATTATGGAGCAGCCAAAGGAAAGCAATGAAGACTTACCTTCTGTTGGCTGCTATTGTCAAAGTTAAGGCAAGTCACATGTATCCAAGAGAAGATAACAAACCATCCCAGTCCCACCATATGAGGTGATTTTCTCTGACCATGAGTGATCAGGCTGCTGCTTTACAGCTCATTCAAAGGACGGGTTCTCCAGAAGCAAGAACTCACTGAGTCACCCAGTCCACACTGATGTTACAAGCAGCCCTGAGTGAATCACTACCATCCCTTCCTGCTGTAAGCCAAAGTCTCACCAAGGTTTTCTTCCTCAGTATGAGTCAAATCTGTCACTTAGCTGGCTAGTTCTGCAGTGATTATGGTCAAGCCATAGAGTAAATTCTCAGTGTTCTTTCCACTCCCACAGAGAATTACTCCTGTGGATAGATGACTTTCTGGACCCTCTGAGGTCAGGAGGAGTTGTGCAAATCTGCTGTACCTCAATAATGGAGGAAGAAGCATTCCATTTTCTGCCGCGTGTAGTGTCCATCCTAGTGACAGCACTTTTGTGTATCCAAGAGGCCTGGGATAAGCAATGGGGTAACCCCTGCAGGGTACACACTCTTTCTTGTTGAGCCAAAGCAGGTTAGTTAGCAGAGAGTGCAGGTTTTGGCCTCCGGTTTTTCTCCTGTCCAAGTCCATGCAAAGCTTTTGGAGGAATGTCCCTTGACTGCAGCAAGGAAGGGAATGCAGCTGAAGGAGCTGTCAGGGTCCCTGCAGGCTCACCCAGCTCTGCAAACCACTGGCTGCTGCAAACTGCTATTTTAAAAAGCCCAGAGCTGGAAACGACTAAGCAGATGGGGGACCAGCAGGACCCAGCCACCTTCAGAGTGAAAATCATTCCCGATGGCTTCGGAAAGACTGGTGGGTCATTTACCAGTCCCACACCTTGGAGTACCACAAGCTGTGGGAAGTGCAAGTCCCACTCATAGGCTTCCAAAACAGGTAAGCAGCTCAAGGAAAACCTGCAGATATATAATTGCCTGCAGGCAATTGCAGATGTTAGGACTGTGAGTGAATCACTTCCATTCCTTTTAAAAAGTCCAACTAAAATCTAGTTTTAACATAAACTTTTAGCAGAACTGCTCTTATCAAAGAGCTGGGCAACAGTAGATGAAGGAAGAGTTTCGGTTTCCTTGCCCCTGTGAAAGAACAGAAACTTGACTCTGACTGCAAGCAGTGAAAAAGCAGATCAGGTCCCTTATGCTCAACCCTGTCCAAAGCTACAACTCTCCTGGGAGCTAAAGAAATTTTGCAAGCATTGACTGTGCATAGTGGAGTTTTGCCTGAAAATTACAGAGGGTTTTTAAATGTTTCAGGTTGGCCTGAAAAGCCCTTGAACCTGTGCATTTCAGCCTTCCAGGGTTCTCCAGCTATCTTTAAGCTGCTAAATGGAAGCAAACTGCCCTATACCTGATAGAAAGCTGATTTTGCATGCCTGTCCTATGCCTTCCTGGCAAAGGAGACAAAGAAAGGATCAAAAGCAAAGACCACAAAGGGGAAATTGCTCAAACCAAAGAGCTCCCTTGCTCCTCATTCCAGCTGCAATGAGGCTGACCCTGTTGGAGCTGGAGGGCTCTGCTGCACATTAAAAGCAGCTGCATGTGCTGACAACGGGCACATTGCTGGGAGAGGGAAAAAATGAGTGACTGCATGGTCAGGGCACCTACACAGTCCCAGGGTGCCAGGCTCGGCAGTGCAAGCTGGATTTGCTCCACGGGTCCACCTGGGATGGGCTGGGCCAGACCTGCCTAGACATGGACATGATAATGGCTTTGTCCTCACAGGGCATGAAAAAGCAGGCCAGTCCCTGCTAGATGTCAATTCCGTGTGACTGATACATGCATGTCCCAGTGAGCAGGAAATGCTTTGAGAGTCCACATGCTCACCCACAAGGTCCCAGCCTCCATGACCCACAGGGCCTTCCCAAACCATGTTTTGTCAGGACCCATCTTGTCTCTGAGCAAGAATCTCATCCTGCAAAAATAACTTCAGAAGCTGCCCTAATTTGAGCCCCAATGCCCAATACTTTAGGTGTCTGAGAAGCAGGAGGAAGGACCTGGCTGGACTATGTGCATCACCAATCCAAACAGCTCCTTTCTTGTGTACTAAAATAGGCAGGACTGGCCATATCACAGCCATCTGTGCTGGAGTGTCTCTGAGATGGGCTGTGCACAAGCTTCCCAGCCCCCCCTTGGGTGTTCCTAGCCAGGAGTGGCCCAGGGAAAACTCCTTCCTGAAGATGCAAGCCCACAGAAATCCAGGGCCAAGTAGTCAACATCTAGCAAAGCAAGAGAAATAATTTTTAGCTCTGAGCAGTAGCCTTCTTGTAGCCTCCAAAACATGCCTAAGGACTACAAAAGCCCAGTGCCAGGCAACCTTACCTCTTAAATTTATTCAGATAGAACCTCCCAAACTGACTGCAAAGCTGCAGACTTGCACTGTCTGACCAGCAGCCTTCCCTGTGCCAGAGAGGTCCGTAAGGCTGAATGTCTTAGCAAAGGACACCAAGCACCAGATTTTCAGAAATCAAAGTTGGACACTTAGATGGAATGGCCAGTGAATTTAAAATGTCTTTCTTAAGCAAAAGGAGGAATCCTTCCAAAGAGCTGACTGATCCTGCTTTCACAGGGAATGCGCACAAGCAGGGCACTCTGCAGATACACAGGAAGCCTTGTTCAGTGCTATGTAGGATGTAACCTTAATGGGATACATGGTTCCAGAGGTGGCTCACACATACCCTAGTAAAGTCAGAGAGTAAACCACTCTACTTCAGCAGTGCAGGAAGGTGGACACTGTGGACACTGCTGAAGGCCTAGGCACATTTTAGCTAGGCCTTTTTCTCAGGTTTTGAGTCTTTTTCTCAGGCCGTGAAACTTTCTTAGCTCTGGCCAGGATTTTTCCCAGGCTAGAGCCTTTTTCTCTACTGTAAACACAAGAGAAAAAATCATAACAGAGATAAACACCTGCTGGATCCATGGGAAAGCCAGGGAAAAGAGGTGTCTCTTTCTCTAACCAATGAACTGTCTGTATTCTGTTTTTCACAAACTGTCATATTTAAAACAATGGCTTCCTTCAATAAATTGCTCTTTCTTGCACCAAGTAAGAGTGCCTTGTTGCTGTGTTCTCTCGCTGCTCCGTAACCCTTAGTACGGCAACAGACGCAGCCTTCATCTACACCAGAATTGGTTCTGCCACATTTATCACACAACACAATCTGAGCAAAACAGCATGACTGCTGATATGGTGTCAGTAGATTTTCATAGGAAGAAAGTATCCTGTTAAGGATCCCAATAAGCTCCCACACTCAGTGATGGCTGCCAGAGAGCTCATCTTACAGATAAAATTGACTCTGATCATCAATCTATCTCCATCAACAAAACCCCAATAAGAAGCAACCTATTCTGTTCCCCAAGAGCTGGGTATTACAGTGCCCTGCAGTTTTCTCCCATGCCATGCTACTGAGGCACCAGCACTTGGCCCCATGGTTCCACTCCTCCCTGAGGCTGTATTACATGAGGGACTGTGGGAGCCATTCTGCCAGCCCTGCTGAGACCAGGCAGCTCCAAGGGGTTCTGGAATGGCACAACAGCAGCACTTGATTAACTGTGCCAGGAGATGATGTGGAGAGTACTTGGGGGGAGGGGCCACGGAGGGATGCTGAAAGCTAAAAATTAAATTTGGAGGCCTGCTTGGCGCATGATGTCATGGCTTCCCAGTGCCCTGGCAATTGGCTGTGGGTGAGCATCTGTTGGGAGCTGGGAATGGTTATTTGCCTGGGGTTCAGACCCTTCCCAGTGGTTCTGAATCAAGCTGGTTGTCCTGACAACCTAGATAGTGGCAGCTTCTGATAACCACATAATGAGGTTGTCACAAAGAGAAGTCCCTCCATCAGAGAGGTTTAGGGATCACTAATCTTTCCAAGAGACTGTGAGAGAAGAGGTAAGGGGACCATCTGGTGATGCTGGAGCATATCAACAGTCTCCCTTGGAAAGGAGCTTTGTTAGACAGGAACCACCTACCGACACATAGCAATGGGAACAGGCAGGCAGCCTGCCAGCAGCGATGGATCCCAACTGCTCAGCTGTGGAATGCTGAGATCCAGGCAAAGTCAGAGCAAGGAGGACACACAGGTGCTGCCTAGGAATGATTCAAGTTGCTGAGCAGTGAAAGTGCCCAGGGCTTGCCTGGGAACACAGTGACAGACTGGGACAAGTGACACAGTAAGGCGGCACATAGAGGCCTTCCCATGGTGCTGCGGCTCTCACATGCTGCCTCTTGGAGGTTAAGACACTGAAAGACTCTGTATCTTAGTTTACCCCATTTGCAGGTAGCTTCTGTGAATGGTTAGAATACTTCCCACTCCTGTCCTGCAAATCTTGATCAGGGCAGGGCACAGACTTAGAGCAATGCAGCTCATTCAAGGATAATTTATGCATGACTGCTGAGGATCCCTCTCAGCTCAGGTGCATGATGTCCCTTGAAAACTGAACCTGTGGGACCATGCAAGGCACCAAACACCATGTCTTCTGGGATGTTCTCAACTCAGGAAACTCTTTCACCTTGTCCTTGCAAAACATGGATTTCATTCACCCTTTACTCAAGAGACCTGCAAGTTATGTCGTTTAGCTGCAATAACAGTGGATTGAGGTGCTGCAGTCTGAAACCTTCATGGATGACAATAACACCATAGCTTGGAGAAGCTCAGTTGCCAAACTACTGATCCCCAGGACCAAGTTTCTGGAGAAGAATGCCCACCTTCATGTTTAATAACACACTTAAAAAAAAAACTTTCCTGTAAAATGGTGAAGTCTGAATCTTTCCCAGGAGGAGACATAAATTACCTCCACAGATAAGTTCTTATGAATCTTCCAACAATAATTGACAGAATGTGTCTTTTATGTAATTTTAATGTTTTAAAAAATATCTACTAAGTGTAAACATTTGCTAAAGTCAGTATAAAACTTTATTAATACACTTAACACTATATTTAGTAATAAAGCTTTTATATTAAAAGCTGCCGTACTTTTAGTACATATTTTTACCTCAAACCATGATTTCCCTATTCAAAATTAGTGCTTCAACTGTGGATTTAACTGAGATCTAATAGGACTATTAACACATGTCAACTGAATACCAGTCAATTACTAAGGACTGCATTTAATAAATACATTTATTAATATACTACTGCTATACCATTAAAATGGTGTTGAATCTTCACAAACTGTTGTAAACAATCGAGTGAGATATAATCCACCTCCAGGAGCTAGTAAAACTGAATATAGTGCTCTCCTACTCTGGGGAGGTGTGTGATATAAAATTCAAATCTAAGACAAAGATACAACTGATTACACATAACAGAAATACTCTCAGATTAATAGTAGGCATCAGGTTCACAAATCCTGCCTCTCTCACAAAGGACAGGAATGTCTGCAAAGAGATCCCCAACCTGGAAGAGGGTATTGCAAGAGGGAAACAATATGAGATGATACCACTCATACCTGTATTCTGTAATCCTACCTGAGCTGTCTTTAGTGATTCTTCCCACAGCATTCCTCCTTCAGTTTTGGCAGAGGGGAAACTGAGGCAAAGAGCAGCTCAGGCTGAGCAGCAGCTTAGTGGCAGCTGTAGCTTTGACTGCCATGGATCCCCAGTGTCACTCACAGCCCCCTTTTTGTTTACTGAATTGCAATTTAAATCATATTCCAACAGAGTAGCAGGACTAACAGCTTGAATGTACCAAGCCCTACGTTAACACAGCTTGTAAACAAAACACATCACAGCCTCCTGCAGAAACACCAGTGAGATCCAGAATTCTTCAGGAGAATCCCTGTCAAGTCCAATTCTGCCTGGTTTGCACTTAAACATCAACCATTCTCCTTCATGCAGAACATCCTGTTTGACTGAACACAAGCAAAGATGACCCCACCTGCCTGCTTAATTTTATCTGCTCAAGATGTTGCTCAGTCTGCTCTCAGGATTGAGAAAGCCAAGATCCACCCTATCTATTCAAACAGCACAGAATGGTTTCCAGTCCTTCCTGGCACCAGAGAATAAGATTCTTCACCCAAATGTGTCTGGGCAAGCCATCATGGCCCAGCACAAAGACTAAATTTACTGACACATGACCATGCCCAACCCCCTTCACTAGAGAATCTCAACAGAGATGAGAGCCTTTCCTCTGTAAGGAACATCTGCACATGTCTATGGTGCAGTACACTTTAAAGGCACAATCTGATAGTAAAACCACCACAGCAAGATGGGCAAGTGCAGCAAATTTATCTTCTCTAAAAATAGCTGTCATTCAACAGTGATTCTTCATTGGACCAGCCACACATCACCATGCCTCTTTCAGCTTACAAAATGTCTAGAGGTGGGTGAGACATATAAAAACCATTCTCCAGGCTGTTTATCTTTGTTTTAATATAAAAAGCTTTTGTCAGCCTACTAGATTTTTACACAAGTAATTCTCCATTTTCTCCACAGCTTCTTGTGAGCAGGAATGATACCTATTTTTGTGCCTGCTGAAAGACATCAAAATAGAGAGGCCCAAGAGGTGAAATGTCACCATTTTATAGGCTGCCACACTGTGGCAGTTCAGGCTTAATCATACTGTGGCAGTGTCTGTATTTGGAGTTTTAATTTACATTCACCTTGATGTAATCATTAAGACTAATCAATGAAGCACCGAAGTGGAGCAAGTGTGAAGCTGCCCTGTCTGTACAGCCCTCAGCTCTTGATACCTGAGCTCAGGTCTGTCATTGGGAGACTGCTGAGCTTCCACCTTGATGCAGAGACTTGAAAAGGGTAAACCATTAGTGGTACCTGGGGTTTTAGAAATGTTTATTATGAAGGCCAGTATTTATTTTGTGACTGTCCAGAGCATCTCAACATCCCAGACCAAAACCACTTGAAGATAACATCCAAAGGGAAGGTATGAAAATGAACTGATTCAAGCAAATAAGGCTGTTAGAAAACAAAATAGAATTAACAGTTTTTACACTGGTACCACTATTGAATCTTTTTTAAACGCCTGTTTCTTGGCCAGACATGTTTGCAATAAAAAAAAACATGCTCTCTGGCTCTTTTCCACTGAATGCAGTTATGCTTCAGGAGCAGAAAGGGCTTAGGCAGAAATTCAGACCTCTTTCTTGTACTCCATCACCAGAAGATTTCACATGGGATGATTCTGGCCTGAAGATACTAGAGTGCTGTTTGCTGTGGAAGGGAAGCAGTGTTGAGCAGCTGCTAGGAAAACTTTGCCATACCTCATCTCCTGCTGCCTTCAGCAGGTGAAAGCAGAAAAGTCTGATGCCACTGAAGTCCATGATTTCCCTATGAGCCTTAAGACATGCTCCATGTGAGCAGGAAGGGAGCCAACCTGTGAGGGAAGCAGCAAGGCACTACAGAACAGGTTGGAGATACAGACTTACAACCAGAAACCAACAAGCCGAAAAGAAAAGACTCTACGTTATTTTCAAATCATCATCCCATAATAACCCAGTCAGAAAGACTTCTAGCCTAGGCTGAGTTACCTCTGGCTGGCCTGTAGCACAGAGAAACTCATAAAGGTTTGCAACCTTCACAAACCCTAGACCTTCAACTATGGTATCACAAGGGAGGGTCTGAGTTAATCCTTCAAAGAATAGGAGACAGCTGAGGCTGCTTTCATCTCTAGTGGTTCCTTTCTCTTCCACACATGAAAGTGGATCCTTATGTACATGCGCCTCCTCCTGCTCATTCAGCTCTCCCTTGAAAATCTACTTTTCCACAACAAATGTTGTGAATCTGAGAATTAACCTCATACTAGATCAGTATGAACTCTGATTTCACAGCTCCACAGGTGTCATGGATGAATATGAACAAAGGTGCTGTGGACAGCAAACACACAGCTCTGCACAATGGCTTGTGAGGGTTGGAGAATGCGGGTTCCCAGTATACTGCAATGCAAAGGTACCATAGGCATCAGGACAATATTGGCCCGCAGGGCGTGAAGAAGAAAAAGGTCTTTATGTGGCTCCCTTTCCACAAAGGAAGGCTTCATTGCCTGGAGATTCATTGCCTGGAGAATATCCCATGACAGTTAGAGTTTACTGCCAGGCTGGCTCAGGGCAGTGCTCTCCCAGCACTAGAAGATCAGAGATAAGGGTAGTCTGTGCACTTCCACACCAGCCTGCAAGACTGAAGCCTTACAATTATAAAAAGCATGATAGAGAATGCCTGTCTTGACTTAGAGAATTCCCTTCCCAAGCTTACTGGAGTTGTGACCTGGAAAATTAAAATGCAAGAAACTCTCCAGCTGCTGACCAGGCAAACTGGTTGATACTGGATTTAAAGATTCAAGGCTCTCTGCTGTAGCGCACAGGCACCAACTGCACTGGCTGAAGTGCCCCTCTCCTCTTTAGTGTGCCCAATACAATCTACAGCGGCAGGACTGAGACTGTCTTTGTGATACAAATAATTCGCAACAGCTGAAGAGAAAGATTCCTCTGAAACCTGATTGAGGCACTTCAAACAGCATTTCAGAAAGCTGTCCCAGAGGAAGGACTACTGACTTAGTGAGACTGACCACATGATGATAGTAAATGGAGAATGTGCCAAAACACCAACTTACATCTACAGACCACCTCAGTGCACTTACTTCTTTAGAGGAGAATATCCCTTTATTCTTTTCACTGTGAACCCTCCAGCATCTTCCTTCCCTTTCTCCCCTGCACACACTTGCAGATCACTTTACATCAGGACACAGCCAATAAAAATATGGAAGATTTGTTCATGCCAAGCAGTATTTCTACTGTTCGTCTCCAAACTCTTGGTTTTGTTTGGCCACAAAGGGAATTCCATAAGCAGTAGTGAAGGCTAAGCATGTGTGCAGGTACAAACATCAAGGAGAAGTTAATTCCACAGATTTATCCTCCATGTCATTGAGACAGCTACAGTGCGCTTTGAAATGGCATAGATGGAACCAAATATTAGTTTGAAGACAGAATACCAATATCCCAGAAATAATACTTTTATTATAATTTCAGAGTCCAGAAAGCAGTGCAGCATGAGTTTTCTGACAAAAGAGTGCGTTTTTTTCTTCTCATGGTTCTTGAATTATGTATTTCAGTGTACAAAACAGCACAGGTTTGACAAGTCTTAAACCTGAACAGTAGAAGAGTTTTGAACCCCAAGATTAAGGAAAGATATATTCATGAGATCCTGGCCACAAGACAGTGTATGGGAAGAGGGTAAGGCCTGTTGGACATCTTTTCAAAACACTTTCAGTGACCAGCTTCTTTAAGAAGCTCAAGGAAGCACTAATTTCAGCATGCATCCATAGGGTGGAAGACCACAATTCATGGAAAATGTAGGAAAGTTTTATTCTCCATCTCATACAGATTTAAACCAAATGTAGGAAGAAAAGATATTTCAAGAATTTTAAGTATGACCTTTTGGCCAGCTTGAGCCAAGTATATAAAACACGACAGTACATTTCAGCCCTCACCTCTGACTGTGAAAGTCGGGTGTTTAGAGAATACAGTCAGTCATTCATCTGGTGCTCAAAGATATCACCTAATCAAGAGCTGGGATCAGGAAGAAATCCTCAGCTGACATTAAAATGTTAAATGAAACGGACTGAATCCAGTTATTATTTCTATTGCAATTGCTAATATATGAGATGAGGCTGGAGGGTCTGATTACCAAGATAAACACATGCCATCAATGCCACTGGAGACAGAGACTGAATGAAGATTTGGATCTGTTCTGCTCTGCAGTTCCAGGTCAGACCACCCTTCTACCCCAGGCCTGCTGATATCTGGGAATCCAGTAAACTCCCATGGGCTCAGAGAATCCCTGTCCCAGCAATAGTGTCTACATGCTCTCATGCATCACAAAGGCTACAAACCTCCATGGTTGCCCAACTGTTTTGCTAACCTCCATGTTCCAGGAGATATTTCCTTCTTTTGGAAAATTCAAAGCTCAGAGATTTATAAACACTAGTAAATCCAGCATATAAACAGAGAAACCATCTCCTTCCATGAGCAAGTTAATTTCTCTTGTAAGAGATCTCACATCAGGTCTTCATCTCTTAAGCCAAGGTACCAACACAGCCTTCCTTGTCATGCAAGTGCCTTAGCAGTCAGCTGATAAGTCTCCCTGCCAGTCCTAGCTCTTCAATGCAAAGATATGTCATAAACCTTCTTCCCAAAAAAATCCTTCACTGAATGAGAGGAAAATAACTGGAGTCCATTGACAGCTTTCAACTATCTGAAAAGACTTTGTGAAGTTTTATAGGGACCCAACCCAGCCAAGAACAATCATGCTTAAAAGAGAAATTAAAATTAAATATCTTTATTTTTTCATTAAGGAAAAAGCAGCATGTTCCACTGGAGCACCCACTCCACCTCTGTGCCACTGTGACACCCCCACTGACAGTTATGCTTAGCTTCTGCCAGTGCCTCATGGAGACCACCAGGATGGGGCATCACATTCGGTACTCACCTGCCAACATTGTTGGCAATGATTCCATACAAACAATCTTTTCAATGACAGGTGCCATCCCATATGGAGGCCACTGTCAGAGAAGAACAGAGCCAGAGGCCAGTACTAGATGTGGTGGTAACCCACCTGCTCTCTTGATCCCATGTATCCACACTGGACTCCAGCCAATACTATGCAGCCAAATGTAATAGATGATTCCATGACATTACTCCAGCTTACACCAGACTGCACTCCTAGTGTGGCTTTATTTTGCAGCTGCCATCTGAATGCCAATCTACTCTGCCTTTGGCATTCTGCAGGACCCACTCTCACACCTCAGTGTATCCTTGCAGTTGAAACAAGATGTTTGCTCATACATATTTTTAATTCTGTTGCTACCCTAGCTCCTTCTCATTAGTGGCCTTGCACAGCCACTGGTTCCACACCAGGGGAACAGCCCAATTATCTTGCACAACTCAGGGGAGAGCCACTACTCCAGGAGAACAGGGGTGCTTGCCCCAGTGGGAACAGCTGCTGTCCCATGGTGACGGGAGGAAATGCCAGAAGTTGAGAAAGGCAATGGAGGAAATGCCAGATAAATTCCTCAACACCAGAAAAAGAGAAACACCATCCTTCTGGCACATGCTGTCTTTGTTACATCTCAGAGGACTGCGCACAACCCTGCAGATGCAGGTAAGGAGTGATTTCTGAACAGAGCAGCTCCCTGGGGTAGAAGTCTGGGAGTAACATGGGGCTGGGCAACTCCAGGGCACACTCACTCTTTACAGGACAAAATGGCACATGGTCACAGACTCAAAGCTGGCCAGTAGAGACATACATTGCTGAACAGGATGGGCTTACCCATCACCAATATTTCAGCTTCTGTTGACTTGGACTGAAGCTCCCAAGGCACCACCTTAACCAAGCCTGGTCACACTGACCCCAGTATCTCCTTGGAGCTGACACCTACAGGTCAAGCTACAGTCAGGGCTACCAGCAGACAGCATCATCCCACTCTCCCTGTGCACAGGGCAGACACTTCAAGCCTGGGTTGCAGTATGACACACAGAAGAAGGTAAGACAAGCATTATGCATTTCGGCTAAGCCAAAATCTCTCTGTTCACTTCTCCACACAGACATCATCACAGAGACTCACTCCTTCATGTCATGACATGAGACATGGGCTCCACCTCCCATAAGAGATCTGTCAGCTCAGGCTGAGGCACGTGAAATCCAGCTCCTTCTCCTCCAAGGAGATAAGTGACTGTACAGCCTTAGCTACACTTATTGGTGTCTATAGTGAGGGAAGAGGAGGCTGACTCACCCTTTGGAGGTCCAGTCCCTTCACCTCCTGCCTTCCCCAGGCTCTGCACCAGCAAAATGGATTTTCACTGTCAGTCCTGCTCACAGTCTTGGGCAATTCCACATGATTTTGTGTGGCAGCTGTGCTCTTTTTGAAACACTGCATGGTCCAGAACAGACTGACTGCACAGCAAGGTGAATCACAGCCATGAACAAAATGTCTGGACAATTGCTATGGCAAAAAGACTGGCATTGCTTCAAACTACTGCTGCCAATTATCTCCTGGTTGTACAATTAATCTCTTATCATTTTCTCTCACCAGTGCTGGGCAGGAAGAGCTTTAAAGCCTTTGCTTTTCCCTCACTAATCCTTGCTGGACTGAAAAGTCCCATGGACCAGGAACAGACTGCTCTTCTGGATCAGAAACAGAGCCCATACTTTGTCTTCACTGACTGTTGAAAACATGCCCTCAGATGTCCTGATTTTGTCTTCTAATGAAAGCTGAATGTCATTGTGAGCCCCACCAGGAACAAATGTCGCAGCATGAAGCCCCAGTTCTGGCCACTTATTGTACCAGACAGCAGTTGAACTGTCTGTCCCAGAAGAGGGGCACTGGGCAGGAATGTGCCACCTCATCTGACACCAGCTTGCCTGGTGCCATGTAGGCCATCCTGTTGTCAAAAATCCCCAAATTTTGGTGGTGACACCAGTCATCACTGAACTAACAGGGCTGCATCACTATATCCCTTCAGTGCCTTTGTACCCACCAGGTCTAGAAAGATGAGCTGCTGGAAACAGGGTTTTACCCACCCAAGACTCTCTGCTTACTGCAGCACTGGCCACCTGCCCTAGAGCATCTGACATCAGCAGGTGAAAGCTGCCCTATTCTGCACTTTTTGCTACACATGCCAGAAGCGATTGCGGCCCTTTAAAACCCTGAGGCAATGTTGTGTATTCATGAGTGCCATCTGCTGGCACCTTCTCCATTAATCTTTCCTAAGCCACTTAGTGGAGTCTGGAGTGTTCCAGATCCAGAGCACACAGGTACCATCGACTCCTGTCTCCTTCCTAGCAGAGGAAAAATTCTGTGCCTTCTTCAGTATCCAAAACTTTCTGGTCTCATCAGTTGCTGGAAATAAATCAGGTAGATCCATTCTATAATCTGCTACACTAATTGTTTAAGTAAAGTGAACATGTTTCCCTGGTAGGGTTAAGAATAAGAGTTAAGGAAACACTTGAGACCTCAAGAGATTCTTAGTGATGTTTCCACTATCTGGATGACAAGACATCAACACAAAAAAAATCCACCCAGCATATATGTGCATTGGCTTCTTTCTCAAGACTGCCTGGCCCTCTGGAATCTCAGTGTCTAAGGACTGCAGCTGCAAAGAGAACTCTGAGACTCAGAAAGCCAGGTATCTTGCAGAGTGTGCTGAGGGCCAGAAAGGATGGCTCTGCCATGAGTGACTTACCATTTCTGCATCCCCACTGGATGTCTGTCTAAATGACCTACTGTAACCTAAGCAAAAATTACTGAGCTTGAAGTAGAAATCTTTGGATAAACATTCGTGATCCATTTTGCATGGCAGGTCAGACTACCTGGTCAGAACTTCCCATTCTCTTGTGATCAGGGCCATGATGGGAGAGCTGGAATCTGAGAACTGGCAGCCAAAGAACAGCAGGACACTCTAATGTTTTCCCTTTACCTGGAATCACAGTACCATTAAATCAGGAGGGAAAATACTAGTATTTCCTGACCAGTTTTTTCTCAAGCAGTAATGAAAAATTAAGAAGATATACAGTATGACTGATATGAACTGTATGCAGTAAACAAATAATGAAAATAAACTATTAGAATATGCAGTGTGGAAACTCCTATACTATATGTGCTATTATTTGTTAATTATATTCTCACAGCAATATACATCTGCAGCACCCTGTAGTCCAAAGTCCCTTCCTTTCTAAGTGTTAATTAGGGCTCACAATCAATGCTGAGAGGTGAAGGAAGTGTGTTAGTCCCTCTCCTACGTTTGTAAAGCCCCAGAAGCAAAATCCAAACAGACTTGCACAAAGTCACAAGTGAAGCAATAGCACTGCCAGAAACAGAGTTCAAAACTCCTGGATTCCAGGTTCTTCCCACAGAGAGAGAGAGATTGGTAACGAATCCCCTAAGAGGTGGGAATGAGTAAGAACATCACAGTGTGCAGTCTGCCTGTTTTCACATGTGAGTTAATTAGATTGTAGCCTAATTAAAATACAGCCTTTGCATCTTGCCCTTCTTCCCTGATGATGTTGGCAGCAGGTATAGGTTGTCCATACATTTAAGCTGCAAGCTAGGAAACACCTTCTAACCATGGAAGGAGTGGAACTGCCCTATGATGGGGCTGGAAACCCAGCGATTGAAGTATGGCACAAACTGTGCTCACAGAAAGCACCACTGGATATAGATGCCTACAAGGCAGAGGGAGAGAAATGAAAATATAAAAGGCTCCTCCTCCTAGTGCTTCCTTCCACAGTAAACTTGGTTATAGAAGTACCAAACACTTGCCATTTCAAATGAAGTCCCCAGGTGTCTGGAACCTCTAGAAAGCAGCTCCTGTGCCTTAGCAATTAAAACCAACATGAGTCCAATATGCTTTTAGTGGCCAGATTTAAAGACTACTTCTGCCAAAAACTGCAAAAACAAGTGGCAATCACGTATCTCTGTATCACAGGGAAGCTGGAAAAATGAGGGCTTTACTTGTGTTATGGTATCTCTCCTCCCTTTCTGCCAGGAACACAGTAGGAATGAAATGGACACAATTTACAAAAGGCCATGGAAATGAAACATTAACCAAAGATTTAACCTCCACGCACAACACCTCACAAACGAGACAACTCTACCACAATTTTAAAAGGGGATTTTGTCTTAAGATCGTTTATAGAGAGCAATGAAAAAGCTGGATTTAACTTACTAATCTCCAGCGAGGTCTGATTGGGAACTCACTGGAAAAACCCGTTGCCACCATTGTGCAGAGGTAGATGTGTCACTGCCTGGGGGAAGGCGGTGTTCAGGTACCAAGAGAAGAGGCCAGCCCAGGCTCTTATGGAAACCTGCAGTTCATGTCAGGATGAACAGTTACAAAATACCAAAATACCCCACTACAGAATCAGTTCATGAGTGAGCAGAGGTGAAATGCTAAATCCGATACAAATGTGCAGAAGTCTGAGCCACAGAGCCGGAGTGCTCAGGAGATGCGCAAGGCAGCTTCACCTAGGCTGCACGTTCAACATAATTTCCCACCAAGACACAACCTCCAGATGCAGACAGTGCTGGAAAGTGTAAGTATTTGGTAGATGAAAAGGCAAAAAACATCTGTAAGCTCCAAACGTAAAAGCCATTACTCTCATCCATAATAACTCACAGATGTATTTTTCCCTATCTTGTCTGCAAATGTTTCAAACCAACATTGCGTTTCCTACTGAACTATGATGCCCACAGAAGGGAACTCAAGTGAGATGATACAGTACATTGAAAATGAAGTTTCCAAAAGCATTTGAGACAATGGAAGAGAAAAGAAGGGATCAGAAGCACTAATGAATGAACACAGAGACAGGATTCCATCACTACTCTGAGCTTCAAAATCACATGGAAATCCCAGCTTTCCTAGTTTTAACAGGAAATAGCTCAGGAGATAGACTGAAAGGTCTGAGGCAATTCATTTTTCAACAAGACAATGCAGTCTGCAGTCAGAGCATCACATTGCAGTCAGGCTGCCTGTTACTCAGTGTGAAAAAAGATCAAAGAGAAGTTGCAGTCACATCACTGTTCTCTCACAGCTCATCTCCCGGAACAGTGGGAGTGTCTGCACTTACACAGAGAAGAAGCTGGTAATGCCAAGCAGCCCCTTTTCCTGCTTGCTGCAGTGCTTTGCATACACTTACTCAGAGCCTCCCCACAATCCAGCCCAGCAGCACTGCTGGGCAACTCCAGCACAGCAAGGTCAAAAGAGACAAAACTCTGGAAAGGTCTGGCTGGAAAAAAAAAGCCAAGAAAGTACATGTCTTTATGAACTTAGATCGGCTTCCATTCCCTTTTCTCTTCTGTTTCGCTGTCACCTACCATAAAAATTAAATAACATCTGGTCTTGTTGCCATGTTTACCAAGAGACACTGCAGACTCAGAAAGTCAAACTCAGTCCACCCTGCTAGATACTTGCTCCTGGTACACTTAGAAAAGCATAGTATAAGAGGGAGAGAACAAGGGACACATTCCTGGAAATGTAAATGTAAATGCCTACCCAACTTATAAAAGAAATATTGCAAAGGGGTTAGAGACACGTTAATTTATAATTAGGATGATTCTGTGCAGCTGTATCAGTAGCTACTGTTAAACAATGTGAAAAAACCTGATTCACAGATCCACAAAGGATCTGGGACAGAGAAGCGCAGCAGCATAATGCAATGCCCAGCCCTCACCCGCTGTCTTTACAAAGAGCAGTCAATATTCCTGCAAAGGTGCCTGCTTATGTTTCACATCTGCGTTAACTCTTCCATGCCCATTTCAGTCCTGATCTCAAAAAAGAGCACTTTTTCTTCCCAAAGAAGAAAAGCGCCATTTCTTCCCAAACGTCACCTATCCAGTTCTGCATAGCCATGAGTTGATCATATATTTCTTTGCCTTGAGAAGTCAGGATAAGACACTCCAAAACTCAAAGAAAAATAAAACAGTGCCAAATGCTCCTCAGATCATCAAAAACACAGGGCAGTACTGTAGCATGTACACAAAGCTTTCTGCTAGTGGGACAGCATTTTAGGAGGATTTCTGCTTTTCGTCTCTCTTCCTGATGCTTCCTTACAAATCAGGCTCTTTCCCTGCCTAGTTCTCCTGTGCTAGAAGTCTAATTGCAGCTGCAAGGAAAGACAAGCCATTTTGCTTGCATGTCTGCCTCTGCATTTGAAGCTGATCTGTATGAGACACTGCCACCCAGTACGATCTGCATATATACCAAAATGCGAGACCTGCACAAAATGAAGCAGGAAAACCATTTGTCGCTCCTCTCAGAAAAGGTTAACGACATGGATTATTTGCAAATGTTTACTATTAAGTTTTTTCCTATGCCTCTGAGCTATAGAATTTGTACATAAAAGGGGGTTCACCCTCTTGCCCCAGTCCCACAATCCTATTTGCTTCAGATTAACATGAATGACCTCTACTTCACTTGAGCTTATTCACTGCCCACAGAGCAGGGCCCGGTTGAACTGAATTATTTCCCTGCCATCATGAAATGCTATTCAGCTGCATAGGAGGGGACAAGGCTGCACATGCAGGTGTTAGCTTGCTATAGCATTAACTGTTCAACACCCAGACAAGCCTCCTATTTAAACCTTACTCAGATCAGAAGGGCTGCAGAAAACCACGACATAAATACACTTAACACACCAGAACACACACGATCACACATGGCAGGGGACAAAGCAGCCCTGCCATGAAACACCTAATCTCAGCTCCTTCTGATGCTCCCTCCCTCTCTGTCCTCAGCTGTGTCAGTTACCCAATGTACCCCACAATTGCCGTCTTAAGAGCACATCAGAGGTTCTGGGGTGGGTGCTGTTCAAAATGGCTTAATTTAAATTGACATATGAAGTGTCACCTCCAAAATAAGCTCGACTGAAGAAAGCCCTTGAGGACCTTTATGTCCCTTTTCTTTCTCTCTCTTCCTTCCCCTCTCACATCACGTTAAAGAGAGCTTGCACATCATTCACCACTCTGGTCACCAACAGAAAACAACACCTACCTGAAAGGTGTCTTCAGATGCATACTCTTAAGGGCAGGGAGGATACGCTTTCATTTTCCCAGTCCTCCAAGAATAACAGCCCAGACTGAAGTCAGATCTCCTGTGTCAGACACAAACTCAAATTATTCTGGCATATAAGGACAGATCTGTTCTGAAAGAATAGCACTGGGCAGTTAAAATTTGTTTTGCTCATTTGTTCTCCGGGCAGGCTGCCTGACTGAATGGACCCTTTTACTTGGGAAAACAAATATTAGGCCCAATCTTCAGCTGGCAGAAAGCCACACAATGCCATCAGTTTCTCTGTTACCCTGACTGAAATTTTGACCTATAGCTTACAATTACATTGAAGCTCTTTGTTTCTACCTGCATCTCCCGTACTTTCAAATGGCACAATAACTCCACTCACTAATTTTTGCAGACCAAAGACTGATTTCTCAGAACTCACTGCATCAGGCTCACAGTGGTCACTCTGTGCAGCACCTGGGCTGCTGGCAACACTTACTCTGATATGGACTTTATTGCATTGGGTTTGAGAGATTTTGTGGTGATTTGCAAATAATCAGAGAGTTCAGACACTACCCATAACTACTGTATTTAAATGTTCCATTTGTTACTACAAAACAAGATCCTGCCTAGAGAAGCAGAGACTGAAACTTAAAGTAGAGCAGACAATTATAAAGGACTGATGGCAATAACTGTCCTGCTCTCACAGAGCAAGGCAATCAACCTATTTGAATACTTTCAGCACCTGGACTGTTCAGCAAAAATTCCACCCTCAAACTCACTAAAGAATTACCCACCATTCTTAAGTCTACACAGGCAAGAATTTGCTTTCGCATTCAGTGAATGGTGGTTGGGGTTTCGGTTTAAAAAACAAAAACATGTATTTACTGAAAATCACATGTGACTCTTGTGATGAGCAAAGTCATTTAAAATAGTCAGAACCTGGAGGAGCCAGCCAGGACACAGAGGATGCTGTGGAGGCCCTTCTTCAGCACACACATACTGATCTTCAGTACGTGTGTGTTGTAAAAAAGCCAGAGTCTGACAAAGACTGGTAGGATAATCAGAATAAGGCACATTCCTCTCAGAGAGACCAGAGTAGCTAGCTTTTTTTAGCTTAACCAAACAGAGGCTAAGAAGGGTCATCACTGCCATCCAGAAATAGTTAAAATAAAACACCAAGGAAGAAAAATAGCTAGTCAACATCAGTGACTAGAAATAAAGAAGAAGAATAATAATAAAGAAGAAAAAAAAGGCATGAGCAAATTTGAGCTGGAAATTATAATGTTTCTGTGACCAGAAGGATGAGGCAGAAGCTACTTTTCAATAGAAATAATGGGGGAAGGAACGTTTGAACGTTGAACCATCTTTGGGCAGTTATAAAGCAGACTCTAGGACATGACACCTACTGTCAGTAGAACTGAAATCTGACATCCTTGAGTTTCCTCACTCCAGTGTGTGCTCAGCTAAAATCCAAAGAAGAAAAAAAATAAAACAGAGGAAAATGTCAACACTCACAACTATTGTCAAAAATCTCTCATGAAAACTAGGCCACAAAAACAGCAAGCTGTGCAAGGAGGAATGCCCAGAGGAGAAAAATGGCATCTTGCTGAATTCAGGCTCTCTGATAATTTGTGCCTCTCCATCACGGACATTTGCCGCATGCTTGTTCTCCAGCATGAATTGCCAGTTTGAATTTTCCTGCAGCATATCTACAGGAAAGGATATCTACAGGGAGGCATCAGGAATCTCTGTAAATGCTGGGAATAACTACCCAAAAGCACTCTCCTGCAGTGAAACAAACTGTTAGAGAGGAAAAGGAGGAGGATTATGTGCTGGATTGTGTGATAGTTTATGCAGATATTCTCATTAAGGAAATGGTAATCTTTGCCTGTAGATCCCTCCTTCTCTGAAAGCCTAGCAGTGCCACCGAATGACTATTTATCACGGTCAAAACACTAGTGAACTTATCCTTGTCTCCTTGCAGGCATGGAGCTTGTGATGATTTCCTTACTTGCCTCATAAGGTAGAAATATAAAGGAAAAATTAAAGGAGAGAAGGAAATGAAGAAAATGGATAAAACATACGTAGGGAGAGATACAGCTGAAAGGAACCCACTGTTCAAAGCACACTGGTCAGCAATGGAACAGACCTCTAAAGGCATTTGTAGCTCATTTCTTCTACTATCACCCCAAGAAGGAATTAGTCAATATATTAGTTTCCAGGCACTCGCTGAGGGACCATAGCACCATTGACAGCAGGAAGGATGCCTGCCCCTGTTCTCCACCACTTGCAAACCCCTGTTACTGGCAGCATACCCATAAAGGCAATGAAAGGACACAGCTGAAGCAATGAATAGCACAGAAACTAAGCCTCAGTTGCTGTCAGCCCAATGCCAGGTAAGTGCAACACATCTGCTTCCCAGATGCAAGAGGTTTCAAGGAAATATCAAAGGAAAACAAGCACAGTGGTTACCTCATATCTGATGAGTTTTTTAGACTCATCACAGTGATGTGACCAGAAAATATCAGCAAGTGGGTTTCTTGTGACAGAGCAGAAATAATGGTAAACACCTTGATCCAGTCATAGGTGAGACTGCTTAGAAAGTGCTGCCTGGTGATGAGCTGTAAAGACTGAATTCTCACTTGAAGGAGGCAGTTTTCACAGGGCAGAAGCCTATCCAAAAATATGATCAACATTCATTTTACTTTAATCACAGGAGCAAACTCAATTAACATGGCTGATATAGTAGAAAGTTGTACAAAATAACTTACTGGATTTCTCTATCATCTTTCCCACAGAAAAAAACATTGTTTGTCAGTCCCATCAGAATGCCTTTGATCTCAACACTGACCCAAGCAAAAAAACAAGAACAAATCTGTAGGAGAAGGGATTACAGAAAACCTCACCCCTGATGAATCACAGCTGTGCTAATTACCAAAAACAGCCTTACCCTTAATAGGTCACAGCTATAGCCAATAAGGATGAATGTGATAAAAGGGTTGGTTAGCTGGTCAGGGAGGATCCCGAGGAATGGAAGGAACTGAGAAAATTGAAGGAATGAGCCAGAGGTAGCCTAAGAGGAGAAGAAAGCCCAAACAAGGACTGAACAAATGGAAGAGAGAATTGCTGTTGTAAGATCAGTCTGAATCTGCAGTTAGAGCCTGTAGTCAAAGTGTAGGTAGGTAAGAACCTGCAGTCAGAGTCTGTAAGGGAAGCCTACATTGGGAGATTACTGTAATCAGAGTCAGTGAGGAGTTAGAGTCTGTAAGTAAAGTTGTGAAGAAGAAAAAATTAGGACCCTTCTCAGGTTGTTGAACAAGAGTGTGTTTCTCATGTCATTTTTTTCTCTAACGAGAGGTCTGCTGCAAAGAAATCAAAGAAAAAAAATGAAAAAAGTTCTCTGTAAGAGGCCATCTATTCTCTATCCACACTCTGCTTTGCCTCTGCCTCCCTAGGTATGAGCAAGGTGACTCCTGAGAGCTGGCAAGGTACAATGTGGACACAGCCTCCCACACCTGAATGAATGAACACCCGGGCACTTCTGGAAGGCTCTACCAGATCCTCCATTCTGCTCTGGTTTTGCTAGATGTGTTAATAAGTGATAAAGGTTTATTGTGCTGTAGTTACATTTTACAGCCATGCATAGTCCTCCTCTTAACAGCGTTCTCCCTCTTTAAATTCCCACAAGTAGGGAAGCACAGTCCATAGAGTTTAAGGATCTTCTGCATTTTGAAGCCATCACCATTACTAGATTAACTGAACTGGGTGGAACTGTCAACAAAAACAAGTAATCAGTCTTCCACAGGCTTACAGAAGGTCAGGGCTGCCAGGCAGAGAACCTAAAATTCAAGAAAGTCTGTCTCTGTATTAGATCTTAATTTAGGAACAGTTTGGGAATTTCAGCACTTTCTGGAGGTTGGGCATGCAAATCCTCTCCCTGAAGTCACAGGAGCTATTAGTAAGCTCAGAAGTTAAACATACATTAAACATCTCCTGACTTGTGGCCAGGATCATAAAGTCTGTGGAGTTGTCTGATACTGCCTTGTGCAACCCTTTCTTTACAATATGATCTTATCTGCTCAGGGATCTCAGAAACACTGTATAATAATTATTCAGTTTAAATCAGTTGAGGTCAGATTAGCCTTATTTTGGCTTTTCCAGGAAAAACCTGAAAGCATCTACAGATGTACATTGCATGTTCTGATGCCAGCAAAAACGCTGCTATTGCTTTCAAGAAAACTGGGAATTCATTGCAACATTTAGTGCTCTGAGTGTCACTAAGCAAAAATGGGACTCCCCCAGATTTCCCTACAGTTCTTAAATAAGAGCTATCAGTTCAAAAGACAAAAGCACTGTTTGCAGTGCTACTTGCAGTGATGATGATAATTGGAGGGGAAAAAAAGGAGAATTAGTATTTCTTCGTGGCACTGAATGTTCCTAGTAAATGCTCGAAATTGCAGCAGTAGTCAATGACAGACCAAGGTTATTGTTCACAGAAGTCTTTCTCACAATTGCAATTTTTTACCTCTAAAACCTCTAATTACCAAAATTTCTGTCTGGGTTTGCACTGGCCCTCTGCAATCTGGAAGCTGTCCAGGTGGTCACACTGCAGCAGAGCCTGAACACTAACCCTGAGACCTGGGAAATGTCCTCAATCTGTCAAAACCCGCTGCTTCAGAGAGTCCAGCAAGCTTCCTCCACAGCAGGGCCGCTGTGCCTGCGGGTTGCAGGAGTAAGCACCAAGTCCAAGAAACTGGCAGATAATTTGTGATACTTTTGGGAAGAACGCTCCTGTTGGGGGAAAAGGAAAGTTCATCTATGTTCAATCCCAACGAGGGCTGTACAGCCACCCCTCCTGCTGAACATCACACACCCAGGATCAAACCACAGGCAAGGGAGAAACTAGATTGTTAAGCCACAGAAACTCAGTCAACCTGTCCAGTTTTGGGTCTCAGGAGAACATTCAATTCAGAGAGTTTCCTCAGCCCCTCTGAAGCTCTGTTTATGATTGATTAATCTAGACATATAGCAATGACAATAACTTGACAAGTCTCTGTGCAAGAGGTCATTTTTAAAGCATCATTATATGCATTTATCACTCATGACTATAATTATAATCAAGCCTCATCTGGCATTTCCTAGCTTTGGGGAAGAGTGTGGTGGGGGAGAGCTTGCTTTCATTTTCAATCTAATTACCATTCTCTTTTGTTCCAGTAGCCAAAGCCATCTTCCATTTTAAAAGCACAGCAATACCTACCTGCAATTATGAAATAAGTAATTTAATTTAAAGCAACTGCTGCATACAAGAAACTCCTGCATCTTGGAGGTCCTGGTGGAAAAACACAAATTACACATCTTTATCACAGAGCTGTCCAGTTATGGCTCCCTATAGCCTAGTATTACCATAAAATAAAAATGTAAAAAGATGAAAAGCTCACAGCTTCACAGGGCAAAACCACCCCTGTATTTCATATCTCACAAAACCTACTCTTGTGCAGCACAGACCTGAAAGAAAATTTTTGCCTTAAGACTAGGGGAGGATGCTTGGTTCTCTGCACAGTTGACAGGTTCAGTTACAAAGGTATTACCCTCAGTGTGAGAATTACAAGTCTAAACACCACATCTTAAATAATTCAGGAACTCAGCTTGAAGGATGGTAGCAATTTCTTTTCACTTTAAATCCTGTCCCACTCTTTCCCACACTGATCTCCTGAGACTCCACTAAACATAAAGCAGCAGGCAATAAACAAACAAACAATTAACACAGACAGATGCACCCACCGTCCCTTCTCCCCCATGTGATCATGAGAAAGAACTCTCCCATGTCTCTTCTTTCTGCTGACATGGGAGTCAGAAAGGGAGCGCAAAAGATTATTGATCTGATCTCCAAATTCAAAAGTGCAGCACACCCCCAGGCTCCAAGAGAGGAAATCCTTGGTAAGGTCATGTCAAAAGTGTCCTCTGCCTGACAACACTTCTCACAGCTGACACAACTTTCAAGGTGCCCGACATCAAAGCTACAGGGTGAAGTCAGAAACTCTGACTAGGTTTATAAATCCCAGCTTAACAAGCTCACTGTGATTTATGAACATGGTACATTAATGGCTGGGCTCAGCATCACTAAATCAGTCATTCCTGCTACAAGTAAGCTGGATAAATCAGACCATTTAATTTAGAGTGATTTATATTGCAGATAAATCAACATATATCTGTGAGTGATTTGTTGATACATTGCAAGATCTTCTAATCACTTTCTGGCTTTCCATCAATCAAAACTTTTGGGAATTACGTCATTAAATCCCAGACTAGAGGGGCCAGGGCCATAAGTCTTGGAGGCAGAACCAAGAAGGCTTACAGCGTGGAGTGATGGTTTGGTTAGGACTCCCTGCACAAACTGGAACTCAAACTTTGCATGAGATCCATTCTCCTGTCTTGTTCCACAATTCCTCAGTCTCATGCTTCCATGCACAAAAATGAGACGAGCATGTGCCCCTGAGGGTTGGATCATGAGGAAAAGTACCTTCAGAAAAGCACAGGGTGTTAAACACTACTCATGCCTACAGTGCAAGGCAGTCAGGGATCCTGGCCACCACAGAGAGCCACAAGCTGAGGTATCCTTCAAGGTGATATTTGATTAAATTCTATTCTACTTTTTTCTAAAGAGTTCCTAGAAAGATAATCAGAAAACCATTCAGCCTTTGATATTCTGGTATCATTTTGGAGGACTGTGAAGCAGAGGGGCTGAAGAGAGCAAGCACACAGGTACACACCACAGCTACTCCAGCATCTTTACTGGATGATTTCCATAGCTCCAGAATGGGGAACTCAAGGGCAGGGAGACTCCAAGGATAACTTTACTCTTGCATCTCAGGATGAACAATTTCAAGTCCTAGCTCCACTCTGGTCAGCTTGTTCCCCATGTCATTCTCCATGACTGCTTGCTCAACTGTTGAATGGGAAATTAAGAAAGCAGCCTCATTTAAGAAGCACTTTGGGATAAGCTGATGACGAATCCTCTAGAGAGGAGATTTGCTCTTCAGGCCCGACTTCTGACCTCAGTGGTCGTTTAGTCTTTCCGCATCTACAGATGGCTTAAGACTCAGATCTAAAGCACTTTGGGTGTCTCTCTATTACATCTCACATCCTTGATAAATTCTCTATTTCCTCCTTCCATAAACCAAGAAGTTTAATTTCTTGTGCAAAGCTAACAACTTCTCCATCACAAAAGCATTCTAAGTTAGTTAGAATCCAAAATATGACAGCCAGGTGTGCCTCACTAGGTTTCTATCTTAAAAAAAAAAAAAAAAAAAAAAAAAAAAATTAAAAATAAAGAAAAATTTAAAAATCCTTTCTCAACAGTTAGGCCTTGGCAGCTCCTGCTTTTCACAGGAAAAACTCCTGTCGTCTTTGACCAACATTCTGTTTCAGCTTTCCTGTGGGAGTGTGGCATTGAGAAAGTAATACTGGAGTAATCTGCAGTTCAGCAGAAATGGAGTTGATTAGCATTGTCCACGAATCACTGTCTGACCTGTGCATCCATTTATTTTGGCAGCATTTGAATTGATCTAAAGGTGATACTTTCTGAAATGCTGTTGCACTGATGCAAATAGTTCTTACAAAATTCCTAAACACAGCAACATACCCAGTGCTGGTCAGGAAGACATTTGTAAAGTCCTGTCTGTACTAGATAGACAAGCAGCAAAACTGACTCTGAAAAGCATTTGGTTGGGTTTGTTTTCTCTTTAGCTTAAGCATATACAGGAGAGGTTTGTGCTAGCAAGAGATATCAGAGGGAATGCTCCATAATGGGGAATGCCCAGAACAGAACAGGCAACAACAGCCCTATTCCCAGAGCTGGACACAGCTGCCTACTACAGCCAAGTGGGATGCATCCGTCTGTGCCGATAAAACTAGAGCCGATAAACCTAGAGCCGATAAACCTGGGACACCCTGGGCAGTGACAAGGACACAATCACCCCTCTGCTGCCCTCAGAAAAGCATCCCTGTTCCCTTCCTCACCAGTGCCCAGACTGGAAGAAATACAACTGCCACTCAACAGTGCTCTGATTGTTTTACAATTTATATACACACACCCACAAATACACATTTATATATACATATATGTGTACATTGTGTTTATATATATATATATATATCTATATATGCATACACACACACAGAGGGATTCTGGACATAATAGTAGGAACTGAAAGAGCTCGTGGTTAAGTGCTTTAGTCAGAGACTTTTTCAAACCCAGAGTGTCTGGCTGTTCCTCCCCTTACTCCCAAAACTTCAGCCTCTGTAGTCTGGACCCCCTTCAATTCTATAATTAATTTAAAAATTTGGCAATATAGCTGGATTTTGCCACTTTCAGAATGATTTTATGATTCAGAGATGCTTGCTGAGGACAAAGCATAAAAAGAGTGGCATTTCAAATACAGTTGATTAGGTAATTTGTGCCTTTTAAGTGGACTACATGACTATCTGCACATGAAACACCTCAATACTGATTAACTCTGGTGAGATTTATGCCTTGGATTAACTGCACGAGTTGCAACCCAGAATCAGCATGCTTTGGCTCTTGGCTACAGGGCAGATTCAAAACCTTAGGAAGTGCTAGCACAAAGTTATAGCACCTTATTTGTGTAGTCTTGTGGGAGACTTGAGCTCTACTCTTCAAATATTTACACACACACACACACACACACACACACACACACACACACACACACACACTTCACACACCAGACTAGACACTGTGGAAGCAAAGCTGCAGATATGCATAATACACCTTTTTTTCCTACGATATTGCTATGAAGTAGGAGGTGAGATTATTCACATATTAGGCCTTCAGTCTCCACAGAACTGTCTGTGATTTCTGTATTTATACTTTCAGTGTTGTCACAGAAAACATTGCAAGAGAGTTTGATCTTGAATACTGATGCAAATTAAAAAAAAAAAAAATCTGGCATTTAAACCTCATCCCCAAAGCTCAGGAAGGCACAGGCTCTCAGATTTTTGCTCTCTTCTTTCTTAAGACAAAATGAAAGAGCAAAGCAGCAGGAGACTATCACACAAATGGCAATCATAAATTGATCAAGCTATCAGACAAGAAGCATCAAGAAGCAAAAAATAGATTAATGAGCATTCATTATTGACTGGTCAAGTGATCTGGCAACACTTCACTTCCAAAGCTGATAGTAGGACTCTCTAATAATTTCCAAGCAGGACAAAACCTTTCCTATGCCACTGGGCAGCACATCTCTGGCCTTCTTCTCTTCAGCATGTGGGCAAGGTTAAACAGAACTTAGATACAATACTGGCTGCTAAGCAGAAATATCCCAAAATTTGAATTCCCAATCATGTAAGCACAAAGACAAATGTGCAAATCTAGATTAAGAGATAAATATTTTTAACAACCTATCATAGGTTGCTACCTAGTACTAATAATAAAGCTTCGAAGATAAGCAACAAAGAAGTGGGAAGAAAATGTAAGGCTTCCCATGGCAGACATTTACGTCCCTGCATTGTCAGTGTCACTGTGGCCAACATAACTGTTTACGTTGACTCATTTTTATTATGAAGAAAAGGTTTGTAGGCTGGGCAGACTCTGAGAATAGTCCTGCTTTCTAGTACAGTGTCCAGGTCCCTTGTATGAGTCTGGGCTCTGAACTACCCTAATTTTACATACAGCCTGGTGTCTGTAGCATACATGCAGATTACTTTTTCTGTATCTGCCTAGTTCAGATAGGATGCAAAAACATAACAGGTCATCAACCCACATGCTCATGGCTCACTCCTGGTCAAAACAGCCCAGCTCCAAGGACCTTCCAGGAACAGAGCAGAGGATATTTATTTTATCAACTTTCTGAACAAGTTCAAAAACATTTTACAAAGGGCAGTGAAAGGGGTGGAAAGCACCTTATGTGAGCAGCTGGCTCAAGACACATGGAGCTGATGGATTGAATGCTGCCAACACTGGGATCGTGTTGCTCTTGTGCAGATTAACCGTAACCTTGCATACAGTGGGAACTGGTGGCTGTATTAGGAATATTCTACAACAAATGAAAAGTGGGTGGTTTTTTTTGTTTGCTTGAGGGACTGCTTCAATCAGGTAAAAAAAAAACAGACTCCTCTTCTATGCACAGTGACACCACAGACTCACCTGACTCCACTGCATGTGTTGCGTGTTCAACTCTTTAGGTACAGAACGGGAAAAATGAGTGTCAAAAGGTTAGTATGGTTGGCTATAAGCCTCTCTGTGCTCTTCCCAGTGCTGCTGCCTCTCTCCTGGAAGAACTGAAATACACAGCAGAAGTACTTGGCACTAATATTTACAAAAAATCATAGAAACCCTGCTTTGCCTTGTGGGGATCCACCTCTTCTCCCGTGCCTCATGTTTCCTTGTTTCATAATTCAGCAAGACCTGTGAGATAGAGTTTTGAGGCAGGACAAGAAGGAAGAAAACAAAGTTCTACTGGGGATCTTGGAAGAATAACCCCCCATGAGAGTCAAAGTTCAATGGTCAGTGGTCAAAGACCCCCCAACAGGCTAAACAGCCTTTATGGTTAGTTAAAGTGAGATAATGGGAGTGAAGAAGTGAAGTGGTTCCTCACTCCTTCCCAGCTGCCACTGCCTTCCAGAGTGGATGAGCTACTGCCTAGTGTTGAGCAGGGTGGCTGGAAGCAGATTCAGGAGAGTGGAGAAGTAGGAATCAGGGAAAGGAAGATAAGCACTTTGTGCCTGACAGAAGGGAGGAGGAGGAAATGCAACCATCAGCTGGGAGAGGTAACGTCTGCACTACCAAGGGAAGTGAGGTAAAATGAGAATTGACAACTTTCATTGCTCTCTGGGAAGGATGATCCAGGAAGATGAGAGAGAAGATAGAGGGGACCTGGATGGGAGAACTTTACTTGTACCTCACCCTAAAAAAAATAATCCCAACAAACCAAACAAAACCAAACCAGCAGCAGCCTCTCCATATACTCTAGATGCATTTGAGACAAACATCAAACTAAAAAAATCTGAAGATAATTCAAGCACAGATAATAATTTAGTCTAAGTTAATATCAATAATTCAGGTAACTCCAAAGCTCTATCTTCACTGAGATAAAACACCATTATTAGCATAGAAAACTAAAACCATTTACTTTGAGATCAGTGAGATCAGAGCATGAGAGGAAATTGAGCTCTGCTATCTCCTTTTAATACCACATATTTTCCTAAACTAATAAATCTTTATGCCACAAACCACTGGTTTTTTGCTAAGGGGGCAAACACCCTTTCTTCACAAGTTCAGTACTTCCTCCCTGCATCTTTCTTACCAGCAGAACATTTTTTCCTAAACTTTTAAAAGTAGATGTAAAAATACCACTACTGAAAAGACGCAACCAACCAAATTTAAACAGAAAATCCCAGTAGCCATGATGAATCACTCCCAAAGGGAAGATATTCTGCAAAGCTGGTATTTCACAGTGTTATAAAGTTCTGTCTGGGACCAATTTGAAAATAACTTTTCACCAAAGATCAAAAAAATACCCCAGGATAACCTTTAGCCCAAATTATCATTTGAGGTCCCAATGGCTTTCATACACACAGTAACCTCTTTCCCTGCCAACACCCTTCTGCTTCTGGCTTCAGATTTCCACAGAGAAGAAATTTAAATACCCAATCCTCACAAACCATTTTATTTATTAATGGGCAAAATTGTTTCAGTTCCCTCTTTTCCCATGGCTACTAGACAATGTTGAGATACCCCTTCTGCTTGTGTTATTTATGTACAGCTAAACTGCATTTAATTCAATTATAAGTGAAAGCCACAGGAAGCCAATATGACAACTCCACTAGATAATCTTCCACTTCACTGCCACAATTTCATCCATAAGGTCATTTTCTCATTTTATTTCAGGATTCCTGGCTGCCTCAAAGTCTGATTTGTTTATTTTAAGACAAAAGCAATAATGTGTCATTTTGGTCATGTCAGATTTTTAATGTAAGTAGAGATAAATAAAGTCTTGAGACACTACCTTTCTTAAGTAGTAAAACAATTCCTTTTTATAATGTTAAATTAGAAAAAGTAAACAGTTAATTTTCAACACCAGGAGGGACATTCATCTTGCTGAGTGCTTCTAACCGAGATGCATGCACAAAAATCACTGTGCATTGCACAAAATATAAATACTAAAATAAAATACGGCTATTTAATTATATGGCATTTTAATGAGATTTTATAATTATATTGCATTTTAATGGCACTTGGACAATTAACTCCCTTTGCAAATCTCTGCCTTAGGCAATGACCTTGTGCCTATGTCCACCCCAAACCAATGTGTAAAACAAGTCCAGGGTAACCTATATTTCTGCTGAGGTACCGTCACCTCCAGAATGAAAGCAACCACTGTGGCCAGAACACACAGCAGGAGTGCTCCATTTAGCCATGAGCTAATGGGAGATTTCACCACACAAGATGTAACACTGAGAGCCTGAGACAAGTAGTTGCATCCCATCCGTTTTCCTCTGCTCCACAGGCCAGCAAGGCTGACTCACAGGGAGGAGCATCATTTGGACACTAATACCACGACCTCAATGAATATGGAGGGGGATGCTGTCTCTGGAATCTCCCTGGTGAATATTAACCTGTGCCAACCTGCCTCTCTTTTAACAGCTGGGAAGGAAGGACAAGTTCACAGATGCCAACTTATTAACTTATGGGTCAGGAAAATCTAATTCTCCTTGGGAATTACTTTTCTAAATAAAACTCATCCTTTCAGTGCAGTGCTATTTATATGATCTGCAAGCTTATACTGCTCATTTCCCATTTAGTTGAGTCTTTCTCATTTTTTATCTCACTCTTGATTTCTTGATGATGTCTGCATATCCATTGTCACCTTTCATTTAGAAGTGATTCATTCTTAAAAGGATTTAGTCAGCTATGAACAACCAAGCTGAACACTACTGTGGATGGCATAGCCAGGGAAAGAGAAACTCTAGGAATGTCTGGACAGATCTATTCAGATAACTTCCTCTGTAAACAGATCAAGTAGACGGCACAAAATAACCCGCCTTTAGTCTTTGGGAATTTTACTCCAGAATTTAGGGTCAAATTATTGCTGCTGTCATGCAGACTTTAGATGCCTTCTCCTCCACTTCATCACTGCCTATCACACCCTTCCAAAGCAGCAGCTATTTATCTCACTCTCCCGTACATGCAAGAAGCAAACTGGAACATTTCACCATCTGTCCAGCAGCAGATTTTGCCCACTATCCTATCACGCCATAAAAAGCCTTCCCTGAGGAGGTGACCACATCTGTCCCTTGTTGGGAGCTGTGTTCTGGGTTGGTGTTATGTCTGCTCCTCTCCCGCCCCCACACCTTGCTGTCTGCATGGAGCTGCCGCCGGTGCCCTTTCTCCCCCCCCCCCCCCGGAGGGGTGGTGCCCTGGGGGCTGGGCTGCTTGGCTTGCCCTGCCCTGCTGCCCCGGCTGCTGCTGCTGCTGCTTGCTAGCTACCCCGGCCGCTGCTTCTGCCCCGCTGCTTTTGCCCTATTGCTTCTGCCCCGCTGCTGCTGCTCCGGCTCTGCCCTGGCTGCTGCTGCGTTTCCCCTCCCCCTTCTCTCCTTCAGCTCCAAGATCTGTACCGGCTCCGGACGGGACCTGAGCATCAGAGACTGCCTCCGGAGCCTGCCCAAGAAGCTTCTCGTCCTTCCTAGCAGCGACCGTCTCTCACTTCGGTGAAAACAGTTCTTTTGTCATCTGGGATTGTACTTTCCTGTTGCTGGGAAGTGTTTTTTTCTTGTGTTTGTTAATAAACAAGTTTTTTCCACTTTTCCCCCCGAGTAAAATTCTCTCCGAGCCCAGTGGGGGGGAGGAATTGTGAGGGGGGTTTATTTTGGGGGGCTCCTTTGGAGGCTTTCCCCCAGTTTTGTCCTAAACTTGGACAAATAATTTGGTGGCCCGTACGGGGAAACGAAGAAAGTGGAAAAAACTGTGTAACTATATATATAATGCTGTTTGGAATGGATTTCAGTATGTGGTTCTGGATACCGGGGTTTTTTGAGGTTTTAATGCTTCTTTGGTCTCTGGGGTTATTTTCCTGCCCGGAAATAGCTCCAGTACTGTCCCTTATTTGTAGTTTTTATACTAGAGGGATAATGACCAAAATATTGATTGGACTGGGCTTGGTTGCAATGGCTTGTAAGAGGTTTATGAAAATGCTGGAATCGGTTCCAGGGATATCTTCTGGATCCTGGTTATGGATATGCATCCAGTTTATTAGAGGAGAAGCAGGGGAGGAGGCTTTTCAGCCTTTGCTTCCCTTTGTCTCCTCTGAATTTTTTACATCATTATTAGGATATGTGCAGTTCTCCTTTAGTATTAAAGAGATCATCTTTCTGATGTTTAATGTTGTAAGCTTCCTCTACACAGTTTACAGTTTATATAAAATCAGGGCTGAGGTTTCTAGAGGTGCTGGTGCGACTCCTGATTTAGCAGCAGGACAAAGTGTGAGGAGTCCTGAGTGGTGTGGAAAATGGCAGGACCTGGGCCAGATGTTAAAGGAATTTTCTGATCCTATGGTTTGGGATTTTTCACATGAGCAAATTCAGAACCCAGCTGAGGTGGTAAAATATTTGAAAGAGAAATGCCACAATAGCTCCAGGGAAAAAAAAATTACTGCAGTGAGCTGGGCTCTGGCGTATGCTTATCGTACCCTGTTAGATAGTGGAGAACAACAAACAAAGGGAAGGGAACAGGGAGATAACATAGCTACTATGCCAGCTACTCAGGCTGTAGTTAACACCTCAGGCTCGAGGACAGGGATGAAATTAGAAAGCAAGCTTCAACCAATGGCTGTGGCTACCAGTACAAGGAGTGGGAAGTGCACCAAGAAGACCGATCGGCCAGTGGAGGATGATGATGAGGATGCAGGAGAAGGACCTTCAACACCTCCTGATGTAAAATCAAGAGTTAAAACCACTGGTGTGAGATCAGAAACTAATAATGAGTCCCTGTCCTTAAAAGATCTTCGTGGTTTAAGAAAGGATTATACAAGACAGCCCGATGAATCCATAATTAGTTGGCTAGTTCGGCTTTGGGATGCAGCAGGCAAGGCTACCATCTTAGATGGCACTGAGGTGAGACACCTGGGATCCCTGTCTCATGATCCGGTCATCGATCAAGGTATGATGAGGGAGGCTAACCCTCAAAGCCTCTGGGCACGTGTTTTAGACAGCGTAGCACAAAGATATCTGTGTGCCTATGATCTGTATATGCAACAGACCAAGTGGAAAACCATAGAGCAAGGGATCCAACGTTTGAGGGAGATGGCAGTGGCGGAGATTATTTTTTCAGATGATATAACAACTAGGAACCCAGACCTGGTACCATGCACACCTGTAATGTGGAGGAAGCTGGTGCGTCTGCTTTGTCCATAATGAAGCGGGAAGAGGTATATGAAACGGTGCTGGACATGGCAAAGAAGCTCTGGGCATACACGGATGCTGTGCATGGCCCAACCCATGCCAGAATCGCCGCCGTGGAAACACGCTTGCAGAACTTAGAGGACAAGATAGAGGAAAATCATAAGAGGCTCAGGGAGGAAATTAAGGAGGACCTCCTCCAAATTTCAGCTGTGCAAATTAGACGTCCTAGCAACCAACGCAGACGTTCTCCCGATGGGGAGAGGAGGTACACTCCCCGGGCCGAGCTATGGTTTTTCCTGCAGGATTCTGGAGAGAACATGAGGAGATGGGATGGAAAGCCTACGGCTGCTCTGGCACGACGGGTGAGGGATTTGAAGGAAGGCAAGATTGAAAGCGGAAGTTCCATCTGAAGGAGAGCCGCTCCTGTTGCCCGTACCCAAAGTGCCAAATATGATAGTGATAATGACATGTCTGACCCTCTCGAAGGAACTTCTAAGACGCATGCCCCAGGGAAGAAAGATAAACAGGCTTAGAGGGGCCCTGCCTCTAGCCAGGGTGAGGCGAGGGAAAATCGTGTCTTTTGGACTGTGTGGATTCGGTGGCCTGGCACATCGAAACCACAGAAGTACCGAGCTTTAGTTGACACAGGTGCCCAATGTACGATAATTCCATCAAGATATGTGGGGGAAGAATCCGTTTCCATCGCTGGTGTAACATGTGGCTCGCAGGACTTCACCCTGGTGGAAGCTGAAGTGAGTTTAACTGGAAGGGAATGGAAGAAACATCTTGTTGTGACTGGTCCAGAGGCCCCATGCATTTTGGGCATAGATTACCTTCGGAGCGGGTATTTTAAGGATCCAAAAGGCCTTAAGTGGGCATTCGGGATAGCGGCTGTAATGGCAGAACACATCCGGCAATTGAACACCCCGCCTGGACTAGCTGAGAATCCCATTACAGTAAAACTTCTGAAAGGAGAAGAGCAACGAGTGCCAATTGCCACTTCAATAGTACATCGCCGGCAATATAGGACGACTCGAGATGCTGTGATCCCCATCCACAAGATGATCCGTGAGCTGGAGAGCCAAGGGGTGGTTAGCAAAGCCCACTCACCCTTCAACAGCCCCATCTGGCCTGTGCAAAAATCTAATGGAGAATGGAGACTAACTGTGGACTATCGTGCCTTGAATGAAGTGACTCCACTGCTGAGTGCTGCCGTGCCGGACATGCTGGAGCTGCAGTACGAGCTGGAGTCCAAGGCAGCAAGGTGGTATGCCACCATTGACATCGCCAATGCGTTTTTCTCCATTCCTCTGGCCGCAGAGTGCAGACCTCAGTTTGCTTTCACCTGGAGGGGCGTGCAGTACACCTGGAATCGACTGCCCCAGGGGTGGAAACACAGTCCCACCATCTGTCATGGACTGATACAGGCTGCACTGGAAAAGGGTGAGGCTCCGGAACATCTACAATATATTGATGACATCATCGTATGGGGGAACACAGCAGCAGAAGTGTTTGAGAAAGGAGAGAAAATGATCCAAATCCTCCTGGAAGCCGGCTTCGCCATCAAGAAGAGTAAGGTTAAGGGAGCTGCACGTGAGATCCAGTTCCTGGGAGTGAAGTGGCAAGATGGACGGCGTCAGATCCCTACTGATGTCATTAACAAAATTACAGCTATGTCCCCACCAACCAACAAGAAAGAGACCCAAGCTTTCCTAGGTGCCATAGGCTTTTGGAGAATGCACATCCCTGAGTACAGCCAAATTGTAAGCCCTCTTTACCAGGTCACTCGCAAGAAGAACGATTTCCACTGGGGCCCTGAACAACAGCAAGCTTTTGCCCAGATCAAGCAGGAGATCGCTCATGCAGTGGCCCTTGGCCCAGTCAGGACGGGACCAGAGGTAAAGAATGTGCTCTACTCTGCAGCTGGGAACCATGGTCTGTCCTGGAGCCTGTGGCAGAAGGTGCCTGGTGAGACCTGAGGCCGACCCCTGGGATTTTGGAGCAGAAGTTACAGAGAGTCTGAAGGCAATTACACCCCAACGGAGAAGGAAATTTTGGCCTCCTATGAAGGAGTCCAAGCCGTCTCAGAAGTCATTGGTACGGAAGCACAGCTTCTCCTGGCACCCCGACTACCGGTGCTGGGGTGGATGTTCAGCGGAAAGGTTCCCTCAACCCACCATGCCACCAGTGCCACGTGGAGCAAGTGGATAGCCCTCATCACTCAGCGTGCCAGAATCGGGAAACTAAATCGTCCTGGGATTCTGGAAATAATTACAAACTGGCCCGAAGGTGAAAGTTTTGCTGTCGCAGATGAAGAACAAGAACCAGTGACACGGGCTGAAGAAGCTCCACCACACAACGAGCTACCGGCAGAGGAAACACGCTATGCTCTATTCACTGGTGGCTCCTGTCGCGTCGTGGGGATGAACCGGAGATGGAAAGCGGCTGTATGGAGCCCCACACGACGGGTTGCAGAGGCCACTGAAGGAGAGGGTGGATCCAGTCAATTCGCCGAACTCAAAGCTGTCCAACTGGCCCTTAACATCGCAGAGAGAGAGAAATGGCCGAAACTCTATTTATACACCAATTCCTGGGTGGTAGCCAATGCTCTGTGGGGATGGTTGAAGAAATGGAAAGGGGCGAACTGGCAGCGCCGAGGAAAACCAATTTGGGCTGCTGAAGAGTGGAAAGACGTCGCTACTCAATTAGAGAAACTACCTGTGAAAGTTCGCCATGTAGACGCCCATGTCTCCAGAAAGAGAGCCAATGAGGAGCAGCAACATAATCAGCAAGTAGATCAAGCTGCAAAGATAGGGGTGTCGAAGATAGACTTAGATTGGGAACACAAGGGAGAATTGTTCCTAGCTCGATGGGCCCATGATGCCTCGGGTCATCAGGGCAGAGATGCCACCTATAAGTGGGCATGAGACCGAGGGGTGGATCTAACCATGGACAGCATCTCCCAGGTTATCCACGACTGTGAGACGTGCGCTGCCATCAAGCAGGCGAAGCGGGTGAAGCCCCTCTGGTATGGGGGGCGGTGGTCCAAGTATAAGTATGGAGAGGCCTTGCAGATTTACTACATCACACTGCCTCAGACCCGCCAGGGCAAGCGCTATGTCCTGACCATGGTGGAAGCCACAACTGGATGGTTAGAGACGTACCCAGTGTCTCATGCTACAGCCCGCAACACCATCCTGGGCCTGGAAAAGCAGGTCCTGTGGAGGCATGGCACCCCTGAGAGGATCGAGTCAGACAATGGGACTCATTTTAAGAACAATCTCATTAACACCTGGGCTACAGAACACGGTATTGAATGGGTGTACCACATCCCTTACCATGCACCAGCTGCAGGTAAAGTGGAAAGGTACAATGGATTGCTGAAAACCACCTTGAAGGCATTGGGTGGGGGGTCTCTTAAGAACTGGGAACAACATCTAGCAAAGGCTACTTGGTTAGTTAACACCAGAGGTTCTATCAACCGAGCAGATCCTGCCCAGTCTGACTCCCTTAATACAGTGGATGGAGATAAAGTCCCAGTGGCCCATGTTAGAGGTCTGTTAGGAAAGGCAGTATGGGTTAATCCTGCCTCGAGTACAGGCAAACCCATTCGTGGGATTGTCTTTGCTCAAGGACCAGGATGCACGTGGTGGATAATGCAGGAAGATGGAACAACACGGTGTGTACCACAGGGAGAACTGATTGTAGGATGAGACAAAAAGACATATGTAAGTGTTGAAGGTCTGAGTAAGTGAAATGAGAGGAAATGTGTAAGTGATGAAGGTTTGCGTAAGTCGGATGAAAGCTTTACGTTGCAGTTAGTGGGTGTATATCCCAATCGTGTGTAACGTTCACGATGTGGGATAAGGGGTGGAATGTTCTGGGTTGGTGTTATGTCTGCTCCTCTCCCGCCCCCACACCTTGCTGTCTGCATGGAGCTGCCGCCGGTGCCCTTTCTCCCCCCCCCCCCCCGGAGGGGTGGTGCCCTGGGGGCTGGGCTGCTTGGCTTGCCCTGCCCTGCTGCCCCGGCTGCTGCTGCTGCTGCTTGCTAGCTACCCCGGCCGCTGCTTCTGCCCCGCTGCTTTTGCCCTATTGCTTCTGCCCCGCTGCTGCTGCTCTGGCTCTGCCCTGGCTGCTGCTGCGTTTCCCCTCCCCCTTCTCTCCTTCAGCTCCAAGATCTGTACCGGCTCCGGACGGGACCTGAGCATCAGAGACTGCCTCCGGAGCCTGCCCAAGAAGCTTCTCGTCCTTCCTAGCAGCGACCGTCTCTCACTTCGGTGAAAACAGTTCTTTTGTCATCTGGGATTGTACTTTCCTGTTGCTGGGAAGTGTTTTTTTCTTGTGTTTGTTAATAAACAAGTTTTTTCCACTTTTCCCCCCGAGTAAAATTCTCTCCGAGCCCAGTGGGGGGGAGGAATTGTGAGGGGGGTTTATTTTGGGGGGCTCCTTTGGAGGCTTTCCCCCAGTTTTGTCCTAAACTTGGACAAGCTGCTAGGACAGAGCTGCCTTCTAGTGGAACTCATCTGAACACATGGCTCTGCTAGATCTCATCCCCAGTTTACAGCACCTTTTCTCTTGAACTGGCTGGGTTGGTGACTCACAGGTCTGCAAGGGAACTGAGCAGGTACACTCAGGAAGCTGCTTATGGCACAGGAGATGAGGAGAAGCGAGCAGCTACTGTTGGGGCTTGAGGGAAGGGTGCCCTGTGAAACCTTTACATCTGTGGGAAATGACAAGGCAGCCTCAGAGTCCAAGATAGCTGGGTACTGTACTGTACTTACTTGGGAAAGGAAAAGTAAGCCCTATATTAACTGAAAATTTACTTTCAGATTTTAGAGTGTGGCTGGAGATAACAGAGGCATCCAAAATGCTGTGCTAGCAAAATGCACCCAGCTTCCTCTTCAAATGAGCCTAATAAACTGGGAAAACCCTGTCAGTCTGAGTATACTGTAAGTTAGTGAGGCACACATTTAGTCCCTGACAAGGCTGATTTCCATGGTGCGACATGTGCAGTTCAACCAAAGTGAACAAGTTACCCCAACACCTCACCTCTCTGTGGCAAAGTGCCCCTGCTTTGTCTGCTCCTGCTTTTGGGGTTTTGTTCAAAGGGACAAAGTAAGTCCACCTCTTTTCTTCATCATCCACACCCCCTAAGCCTGAATAGGCTGGCCATGCAAACAACTCAGCTCTGTAACAATAGAACAGCTTTCTGTAGCCATGACCATTACAATGCCAGCTCACCCTGGGACTTTTCTGCCAGATCCTGGGACAGAAAAGTCAACTCTGTCTTTTGAATTCCAATCTGCAAAACAAAGCCAACTCAGGGGAAAAAAAAATACCCAAAGAGAGATATAGGACTGAAAACAACAAATACTCACTCTATTCTTCTGCCTTTCTTACCACAAAAGGAGTAAAATCAGAACTGGTTTTGATCAAGGCCCTGTGGCTGAAAGTGGTACATTTGAGGGAAGGAAGAGGCAGGAAGATAAATGGTTCTAATTTTGGCATATCCTACTTACAAATGCACCACACACTATATCACCCTAACCAAAGCAGGCGCAGAACTTTTATCACAAGAGCAATGCTGAATCCAGAGGCTGGTTTCAGTACTGTAATGGTTTGAAAGCAAAATCAGTGAGAGATTCCAAGTCAGAAATACAATTTAATCGGAAAAAAAGAGAAACATAAAATACATGCAATAGTACAAAAGGAAAAAAACACTGACAGAGTCAGCACACAATCTGACACCCTGCTAGTTCGGGTGGCAGTAGCAGTCCAGATGAAGCGGTCTTGTTGAAGTAGTGATCCTGTAGAAAGGTCTGGTAGCTCTTGTCCTCTGGAAACCAGTGGGTAAGGGCTGCCTTGGTGTTCCAAATCTCAGTTTTTATCTCGGTAAGAAATGTTTGGCTCCTCTCCCTGGGTGGAGCATCTCACAATGGGATGATGTAATTTTATCAGTCATGCAGTGGGACTCAATGGCCCATTAACAGAAGTTATCTTCCTGGAGGAAGGATGGGTCTGGGAAAGATAAAGAACATTGCCCCACCTGTTTTTTAACAGATGGCCCATTAGCAGAGGACATCTCCCACAGAGATAATAATCACAGCCCACGTGGTTTCAGCAAATGGTGATAGAATACATACTTTTGGGCACATCTTTACATTGTAACCTAGGACAAGTACCTACATCAGAACAAACATGGCTTGCAGATGTCCAAACCAGTACCTTGCTTGGGCTGTGCTCATATTCTTTTCACCTTCCCCTTGCTCGTGTTTCCTGGCAAATTATTCTTCACCAAAAAAACTCAACCTGCTGAAACCAGAAAACTGGAAGCTTTACTAAAACCAGATTATAAAACAATCAGAGAGTAAGTGTTTCACCTGCAAAGATGAGCATTTCCCTGCAGAACTAATTCCAGAAGCCATTTTCCTTCTATTAACTAGTGAAACAAACTGTTGCTAGGTCAAAGGAATCTGCTTAGCCAATCTATTTGGACCTTGTTTCCGCAGATTTCAGTGTAAGAAGCTGGCAACATGAGTTATTTTTCCTGAAATCAGTAGGATCTAACAAGAAATTGCCTCTCATGGATCAAAACCACACATGATGGCAACTATTACTATCCAAATTACACAGAACTGGACAAATACAGTCAGGCAGATCGTGAAACTAAACTGCTTTTAAAAAAAAACTGGTTTTGTTGGATGCAATCCTGTTCAGATTACAAGTCATTAAGAATTTGTCATAAGGTTTAGCTCCATCACACTTCTAAAAAAATTAATTTGGAGGCAAATCATTCAGCAGAAACAGGAAAAACAAACAAAAAAGAGAATTGAGAACTCATTTCTTAAATAATAAGAGTTTCCCAAGACATGTGCAGCTTGCTGACTTGCTCTAGTCACAGCTTAGTATGTGACAGGAAAATCTTGTTGATAAGCGATGGACAGAATCTAGATCAACCATTCTTGTTCTCCCTATTTAAAGTAAATTTACTTTCCACATCATAAGTATGTTAACTTTAGAAACACTGGTCAGGAAGTTCAGCAGGGAGTCCCCATTCCTGCTAGTGCTTTTCCTGCTACAATTTGTAAAGGTCTAGGAGAGTCCCAAAAGTGATGACAAATCTATTCTCACTAACCTATACATTATACAAATGCTTAACAGCCTGGGGTGTTTGTGGTGCAGATTGTATCACAAAATATAGCAAGAGCTTGCAAGAACAGTGTTGTGACTCCCCATGGTGGTTGCCTCAGCCCAGCATTAGGAAACAAAAACTAATTTCCACTGATTGCAAAACTGCAAAGTTTTGACATTTAGTTGAGTATCTCTTTTGTACCAAGCAATCATATTGCATCTCGAACCATTCTCACATCTTCCAACAGTGAGCAAACAACCCTAAGCAGCAGGGACTTTTGCTCCTAGAGAAATCTTCGCCCCTTCAACTTTTACACCCCTCCACCCTGTAATGATACAGAGAGTCTGAAAAATAAGCCTTGCAAATAGCAACCCAGTCAAATTAAATTCACATTGTTTCTCCTTCAGCTCAACTATGCCTGCAACGCTCTCTTTAGCTCTAGTTAACCACTGTTTGTAAGTCAGGTCCAGCACTCAGATGAAATCCCAGCAGCCTCTTCCCTGGTGGCATAATCAACCTGGATGCTCCCCTTGGTGATCCTGCATGAGCCAAGGCAGAAGCACACAGCAAACTTCTCTCCCAGGAGACAAAAGCACCCAAGGTGCTTCTCATTAGAACTTTCTGAAACTCACACCCTTCTCTTGTCTTCCAGCCTTCCTCTCTGAAAGCATCCGGAATACAAAACATATGAAAAGCACATGGGGAGACAGGAGGAGGGAGGGGAGTGGAAGTTAACATTGCTGTAATGAAAATTTTTCAAAGCTCCTTCTCTTTCCTGTTCCTAGATACAAAAAATAGGAGTGAAGTTGCTTTTTATTGTCCCCTTTCATTTTCTACCTTTCCAAGCCTCTCTGATTTTGGCAAAGTTACAGAATGACAAAATTAGACAGCTGCCTTCTTCTCAGTTTCACTTTGGAAATTTTACACAGAATGGGCTTCTTTGGGTTTGGGTTTTTTTGCTCCAAAGAGTGAGGAAAGAAAAATGCAAAAGAAAATATGCCTAAAATAATCCTAAGCTTTATTCATGCCATTGTATCAGGAGTTCAAAAATGCTGAGGGTGGTGGAAAGGAGAATTTAAGAAAACACAAAATAAGGGGAAAAAACCCTGAAACACAAAATAAATGCTTGCTTTCAAAATAAAAGTAGAGTTTTGATTGCTTTCCACATCTCTATCATATAATAGGCTAATATTTTACTTCAATTATGCATAATTTTCTACCAAAACCTTTTGGGGCGTAATAAAAAGTAATTTTCATTATGCTTTTTCAAAGTATAGTTGCTTGACATGCCTTATGAAAGTTGCCTGGTGTACCATTGCTATGGCTGTCTACTGTGTTACATGTTGAATGTCTGTCTCTGTAGCACTCCTGGCTACGGAGAGGCTCCAGTTTTCCTCTATCTTGTGAAAATCATGGGACTACCAAACTGCAAATATCCCTGCCCTTCTCAGGCATACAAAATTGATCAGTGAGATAACCACACACAGAAAAAATATTGCAAGTGCATTAACAATCTTCCCCCAAGTCCCTGAATTTCAGTTAAAAAACCAGTAAGTTCTGCGCTGGACTGCTGTGCACACAGGTTGTATCAGACTTTGTAACCAAGTCAAGACTTTCAAAGAGTCCAGGGAGCCATTATGAAAGCCAAAAAGAAGATCTAAATTTTAAATCAAAAAGTCCTGTTCTACACAGAAAAAATTTTTTTACAAACATACTCACTTTCCTAAAGGAGCCCACACATGCCCTAAGAGTTCATCTTTGAGTTAGCAAATTCCCTTTCATCAGTACTCTGAGCACACATGCTGCTTGCTTTCATCAAAATTCAACAGCCAGGAAAGGAGGGGGAAAGGTGTTGGTGTTAGGGGAATTTGTCAGCTGCAGAATCAGAGAGTAATTTCTAAAACCCTAAATATTTCAGCAATAAATGTGTATTCCCCAGGAAGCAGAGGTCCTGCAATAGCCTCTCCATCAGGAGGCCTCAGGAGGGCAAAACCATGCCTGCTGAAGGACATCAGAAATGAGAATTCACCTGGCAAAGTGCACAAAACACAGCAGCTAAACAAAACTCCATATGGAGACATCCTGAGATTCATGACTTACCCTGGGCGCAACACAATCAGCCCCCAGCAGTGAGCGGCAGGGCAGGGCTGGCCCTACGCACGGGTCACATGCCAGATGCTTCCAAGCAAAACAGTCTTGTGTGGAAAACCGCCCTCCAGCACTCACAGTGGGCAAGGAACAAAATCCAAAGCCTTGCCAAATGAAGCATACAACAGGGAGAGCTGGAAATGGAAACCAAAAGCCACGTTTCCAATAAGCATTTGTTTGTAATTTGGCAAGCTCAAGGCAACACTCATCCCTTCATTGCTTCCTCTGTTGACATACCTCACCTCTCGCCAGGTCCCTCTTTTCTGGAAGAGGATGGATTGACGAGTAAAGACACCCCCACTTTTCCTGCCTCTGCTACAGCACAACAGCCTCCAGAAAGGCAGCAGAGGACCAAGCAGAAAGAAATACGCTTTAGTTTGCCCCAGTACTTACTGCCAGCATCTCCTGCAGCTTCACACTCCACTCCCGGGCTGATCCAAAGTACCCACTGCCTCAGTGTCCTGGTTCGAAAAGATAGGTATGCGCTAGGGAAGAGCAGGGCCATCTCTTGAAATGGAGCTAAAAAAAACCCTCCCTCTGAATTAGTATAATTTTGGAATTAAGGGGCCTTTACTAGTGTGTATATATATATAAATGTAAATATATATAACAAACAGAACAGGAAGCCAGTAACAGTTCTTTCGGCTGTGGATACCTTTCCCCTCTGGAGCAGCTACCGTCCCAGCTGGCAGTCAGTGCCAGCCGGCTCCCAGTGGGCAGGGGCAGATGTGGTGATCCCGCACAGCTGCAGGAGCCCTGGAGGTGATGGCGTCTGTGTCCTGGATGAGAAGGGCGAAGGAGAGACGCTGCTCACAGATCTCGGGGGCAATGTCGGTCCCAGTGTTCCAACAGGATGCATGAAGGTGGTAGGCTGAAGCAGGAAAGCGTCTGAGCAGGGGGTGCAGGGTCCCACAGCCGAGGAAAGGCAGCTCCCAGCGTTGGGATGGCAGGGTGAGGTTTTCCAGCAGCCGTCCTTCTCTGAGCCAAACAAGCGCAAGAGCAAGCAACTGCCCCACCTCTCCTTTACCTGCCCCTGATCTCGTGGTGTTCCCCCTCTTCCCCCCCGCCCCTGTCCTTTGAGAGAAACTCCAAAAAAGAACAGGGAGCCTCCCCCTATCACTAGCCATCTTAGCATGCCAATGGGAAAAAAATCCAGACAGACATGAGAGGGGAAAAAAGAAAAAAACAAACCCCCAACACTCAGTTAAACCCCGCTTGGCTCTGGGAGCAGCCTACAGCTTCAACCTCAGGGAGTTTTGAACTGAAGGTCTGATCCAAGTGCCTTTCTACACAGGCAAACTCAGTTCAAATGAACATCCAAAGTCAGGCCCCACACCCTGTGCTGGTGTGGTATCCAGGTGTGACAGGAGCTGTTTGGGCCCAGGCTGCCTCAGCAGCTCTTCTGATGCCATGAGTGAAAAGTCCACAACCCTGAGGAGGTCTGAGAACTTCTTTTTACCCCACTGACCAGAGAGGGCTTGCAGGAGTGGCCAGAAAACAAGGATGTGGACAAAGGAAAATGAAAATGAAATCACAATGAAACAGAAAGATGGGAAGAAGGGAGACATGGGGATGCATGATTAACATTTTATAGTCTCCACCTCAGTTTGCTGTCCCCAAAACCCTTCACTATGGCAAGAAAGCATTTATGGCCCACTCCAAAGCTACCAAGAGCAGGGGGAATCCTGTCACTGGGTTTGCAGGGTTCAGGCTCACATGACAGCTCATAGATGTGTTTCCCTGAGGGTGTGGGCAAGATTGCTGCCAGACCTCAGAATGTCATCCATTTCTCCACTGGAAGGCTGGGGGCAGAACTCCCCACCAGAAGCCTCATTATAACGTTATCCTGGGAATGGCAGATCTTTCCCTGCAGATGCCCAGGAGCATGGACTATCCTCCTGATGACAAAGACATATCTTTCTGCTTGAGACACCCTAGGCATTTCCCAGAAGTCCCTGTGTGGCTCAGAGTAGTTATCTTTCAAAGTAGTATCTTTTTAATTTGCTCAAGGACACTTTGTGATTCCATTAAAATTTCTCTCCAGCAAACGTGCTATTATACAGCTTGGAAATTTAATTAATTAGACCACATGTACAATTTCTTTCAACATCTAATGCAGCACAGCGGAAGATGATCTGTCATGCTCTTGGTTACTTCAGTGCCACTTCGAAGAAACTCTGAAGTCTCTGGGCAGAGAAACAGCCCTGTCCTGCTCCCGTACTATACCTCTTATCACCATGCAGAATCATTCTATGCAAAAGGACATCCTCTCAAATAGCAGATGTTGCAGCCTACAGGCCTGACAACTGACTGCCCTCCACACTGTCTTTGCTTCAGAGTTGCTAAAGCTGTTAGCACTGGTAAAATTTTACTGTCCTCAAATCCCATTATGTGGTTTTCCTTCAAAATATCTCTTGGCAGATAATTCTTATAGTCCAGCCCCTTGTATGCAATAAGGTCTTTCCATAGTTACTCATGGTACACTTTTCAGTTTGAATTCCCCCTTTCCTTCTCAAAATAAAATAGAGATGAAAAGAACTGATCAGGTTTTCTAATAAAATTCTTCAGACCTTCTCTATTTTTCAGTGAGCTTTAAAAGCAGACAATGAAATAATGAAAAATTAGCAAACTGTAATTAATTTCTCACATTTTTTGAGACTCTAAATACCAATTTCCATTTTATCCTCATTTGGATTTATCATAATATTACTATCAACAAAGGGTTAAACTAAGTCACAGTTTAATCCATTCGTAATTATATTGCTGAAATGAGCTAAAAAACCAGTCAGTCTTGGAGGGGATCAATGCTTTGCTTGCATAGCACAAACAACTACATTCGGCAGTTTGCTAATTTGTGATCGTTCATTTAAAAATAATTTTTATTGTAAGTGTAGTACCTTTTGTTTCCCTGGAAATACAGAGTGAGAGAGGAGAGAGAGCAATCTACCCAAAGTGATTTGACAGCTCTCAGTGCTACTAATAATACTTGAATATAAGCAGCTCCCTGATTGCATCACTAGAAGAAGTCACTGATAAAGAACACCAAGAGGCAATAACCCCTGTGGAGATTGGGAGCATCAGGTAAATTCCTTCATTGTGCTCTTAAGGGTCATGGGCTTATCAGCAAGGCTATTAGGACTGTGTTGCCTTGTCAGGAAAGAGTCTGGACCAGCTAGGGCAAAAAACAACTGAATCATCAGAACTGAGCTGAGTAAGTAATGTAAGAGAAGCCCAGTTAGTTGCACTACACTAGTCACACAGGAGGTTTTCCTCTCACTCCTGGAGCTGGTGGAGAGCACACCTGTGTAGAATCTCTGCTGGGATAACATAGCTAGACCCTCACACTACAGACAACCACCAAGGCAGATGTATTTAGTAGTCATCTCCATGCATCTATGAGGTGAATCCAAAGAAAAGTTTAAAGTCCTTGAGGCTCCATCTCTCCCAAAATCATCCCTTGAGTTTAAACAATGCTATAGTTCAGCAAAATGTGCAGCACTGGTTTGACACAAACCCTGCCTGCAATGAGCAGGAGCAGCTTCCATCCAACCCTTTGCCATGACCAAACCATGTGAGCCACATGGAAACACTCTCATGCAGAGAGCAGTCCCCAGCTGTCCTCCCCACCCCTCAGAGGGACTGGGAAAGCAGGAAATCTTTCTTGAGCTTCTGTCAACAAGTTCTCTGTCAAAAACCCATATTCCAAGAACCAGGGGGAACAGTAATTAAAGGAGCAAATATGCCCTGGTTTTGAATGTGCAGGAGGCTCAGGGACACAGCCTGGATTTTTAACCAGCTGGCTTGCTGTGGGGTAAACAGCTGCTTGATTTTTCAGACTTTGTTACATGTCCAGCCCAGCAGACTTCCACCAACATGTGAGACTTGAACTTCTCCCTCAAGCAGGCACATAAGCCATCGCTTTAAATGGGGTCAGTATTAATTAATCCATTTTAAGCGCCTTTTTGCAGCAAAAAGAATACTTGGACATACAGTTTCACCTGCCAGCTACCACTACCGTTGTACAGAACAGCTCTTCTTACACTTGCAGGGAGAGGGAGTTTGTGTACCCTCCGCATTCAGGAAGATTCCCAGCAAACAGAGAAAGGACTCCTACAACAGGAGAACACATAGGTGGAACTATCAGCTTATTTCCCTAGAAAGCATGTGTGCAATTGTGGAAGGAAAGGCACTTATTCAGAGTACTCTATTAGTAAAGTTTTGGCTTGGCACTGTTCACAGAGGGTTTTTTGTACTTATATTAATTACAAAAATGAGCAGATAGAACATTCAGCATGCACCCACAGTAAGGACTCTCTTTACCATTATCTACACACACACATTTCTATTGTCTTCATTCAAAAAGCAAGTACTCTTTTTTACCCATCAAAAGACCTGAAGAGCCCAGAGAACATGCTGGAAAAAATGTTTCTATTACAGCATCTTTTAAACATAAAAATTAACTCAAAGCAAAGACTGAGCATGTGACTTAGTAATTTGTTGCCAAAAACTCAGACAGGGATCCACATTTCAACAGGCTTATCTCTGGGAAAAAAAAAAATAAACTCCACTGAGAAGAGTACTCTACTGGGAAGGTTCTATCAGTGACCTTGGGATAAAAACTGGAATATCACTAACCACAGCCACTTGCAAATCAAGAGTCAGGACTACAAACAAATGCACACAAACAGAAGTCTTGGGGTTGGGGACAGCGAAAGGGGTCTCCTCTTTGTTTAAAATTTCCACTTACTATTCCATGGATGGGGAACACAGGAAATCACTTCCTTATGGATGCTGAGAGACATTCCTGAATCTAAGAGCTGAGGCCTTAAGGAAAACCCCAAACCAACAACATTTGTAATAAAGTAACACTTCAAGATGCAAAAAAAAGACTTTGCACAAGTACTCATCACCTTTTCCAAAGACAAAATTTCCAATTTCCTCAGTTTTACTTCAGAATGCTCCCCAGAAAAAGATCCTCTATGACTTGCCTTTGCTATCGTGTTGTTTTCCTTTGCTTCCCCCTCCCTTTTACCTAATTTGTTATTTAGATGCAAATCTCAGCTCTGCTGATTTCATAACCAGTCCATAATATTTTTCATTAATATTTTACATTATAAAAGACTATGCAAAGAAGCCTTTAATGTTATTTTTTTCTTGTTTCTGCCTAAGAGAGAACAATGTTGCTTAGCACAGTGCACATTCACCACACTATAGGATAGGTATGGTACAGCTCTGCATGTGCCCTGTATCTGCATTTCTCCTCTCCACCCCCAGCTGTGGATGTCTGACTTTTGGACCCTAGGCATGATTTTAATGGGTGATTTTTATAGGTGTGACAGCTGGAGTAAAGTACTTAGCACTTGAGAAAATTGGGTCTCTTGGCTCCAAAGCCAACCTGGGCATTCAAAAATCATTACTCAGATCCTAAAAAATAATGAGATTGGCTTAGTGCAGGAGTCTCCGGGATTCTTTGTATCGAGGTAGACAGTGTGGGACAAAACTCAAACGCTCCGTTGAAGCTAAAGGTTACAGTTGCAGTTTATTATAAAAAACGCTGCTAGGGGCTGCCCTGCGAAGCCCCAAAGCAGGATAAAAGAGATAAAAGCGGGGAGAGAGAGAGAGAGAAGAGGGAGGGTAAAGAGAGAGAGTAAAAAAGGGAGTAAAAGAGAGGAAGAGAGAGAGAGAGTAAAAAAAGGGTAAAGAGAGTAAAGAGGGTAAAAGAGAAAGAGTAAAGAAAAAGGGGACGATTTCCCATTTACAATACAATAAATCTTCTTCCATGATGCATATTCTAATTTCCATTAACCAATCTAATACAGAATACAAATTCTATAGCATTTACATGCAGCCTATAGAAATCCTTATATTAGCATAGTGTGTTACATTTTAAACTCTAAGATCTAATCTTTGGACCCTGGCAAGTCTTTTTGTGACCTTTGGTCTTGCTCTCTGGCCGAGGGCGTTGTTTAATCAAGAGAGGATTAGCTTCAGCGGGCCATCCTATTGTTTCATGGTTATTCAGTAACTAAGGCTAGACATCTCAAACGTGGCTTTCATTTCAATTTCGTTCATGGTTTCTATATTCCCAGAATATGAGCATTCATATTTTCAAGATTCCTCTGTTTCATCTTTTCCAACAGCTTAGAAATAAAGATGGGTTTAGATATTAAAGGTTTTATTTGCCTTATGGTGTTTCTGTCTTTTGCATTGTGATAATTGATAAATGACTCGTGTTAATCATAGAAGTTTTGGAGTTTGTATAAACCAGAATACTTGGAATGGGAGGGGAGCATGGACCTAGATAAAGGGAAATATATGATTAAACCCATTCTGTTTAAATCCCTCTGTTATGAATATTATGTTTCCTAAATAAGTTGTTTCTACTGACAGCTTGCAAAACAAGGCTTTCACACAGCCCAACAGATTTCGCAGAATCAGATTTCCTGCCTTTGTGTGATCAATTGCAAACTATCTGCTAAATATCAGGCTTCCTACTTCTCCTGGTTTTTATCTTCCAAGACCAGATGGTTACATGACCAATTGTCCCAAGAGCTGTCCCACAGAAGTTTGGAAGTTTCTTTGACCACCACTGCTTACGTTGCAGAATTACTACAACAAAACAATAACAATCATTGCTTACTACAAGAAAAACCATACTGTAAAAAGGGAGCTGCAAACCAAGTTCAGTTTTTACAGCAAAAATACTGAAATACAGATCCACCCAGAAACTTTATGGAGTGCAAACACACACTGTTACTCTCCTTTCTAAAATATACACATAGGAGATCCACCTCTGCTGGAATTTCACTTGATCTTGGCACAACTTACACAAATGCTGACAGCAAAAAGAAGCCTGCTACTCATCGTCTTAATTTAAGGGAAAGAGGTCCAGCTTTGTATTTCCAATGCTTCCAAAACAAGCAAAGGATAGCACTGAAGACCTCTGCTGACCCTGCTGTACTCTCAAGCACCTGAGACAGGGATAGGAAAGAACCAGGACTGTGCAAAAGCCTGTTCCACAGTGTAATTAACTCTCAATTTCCCTGGCCCTGGAGTGCTTGTTTCCTTCAGCCATAACTGAAAGAAACAACAGAAAGCTCTGGAGGCAAGGGAGGGGACAAAAGGAGCTGCTGAAAGTTGTTTTCCCTGTTGGCTGTATTGCTTATTAGGTAACTGGTTAATTTTTTTCATCACAGAGGTCATCATAAATAAATTCTGCATACAGATCAAGTTGAAACCAACCAATCAGGAGAGTCAGGAGAGTCAACCCCCAACATTACACTCTCACTAGATCGCCCAACAGCCTTGAGGGATCTGTTCCATGCCCATTCTGCCATAAAATGCTCTTTCACTGGGATACCACAAAAAGCCTGACATCAGCTGAGACAATTGCCTGTCACATTGCTCACCATGGCCTCACAGTCTCCCCACACCTCGAACACCCTCCAGTTCCCCCTGCACCCCCACTGTGGGCAGTTTGGGGCTGAAACTGGCACAGCCCAAATATTCCCGGTGCTGGTGCAGGCTTGACACAGGGCACAGCATTAGCCATGCCTCACTTCCCTCACCTGGAAAATGGAAGGAAGCCAAGATTCTGTTTCCTAGAGAAGGCTGACTGGCTGTCAACTCAGGAACTGCCCTGCACCCCTGACAAGGATGAAGCAGGAGATGTACAAATTCTGAGCTTTGTGTGCCCTGCCTCTTTCGAGAATATGGACCCAAGCAACAGGGCAGAAGCACATGGCTTGCAGGCTACCAGTTGAACTATCCTGACTTGAACCTGGGGAACTTGACAATGAGCAACGTAAGTACTCACAAGAATTGTTTTCTAATTAGCCATGTACACCAAAGGAAGAACCATATAGCTAATAAGCCCAAAGTCTCATTCAATGAGACTTTATTAGGTACTTATGACTGCGATTGTAGCCATTTGTCCTGACAATAAGCTTAGGCAAAACTGATGCACGGTGTACTTTAAATCTCAACCGGTTTAATTAGACTAGTTGAGGATGTTTGATAACCCAGCTCTTTAGCCCCTCTAAAAATAATCACATTGTACATCCTATTTATTAATTTTGATTTGTATCAAGATACTCTTCTGTTTCTCTAGGGGGCATTTACAAAAGTTAAAATGCACAGCCAGCTAATAGATCCATCGACTACTTAATAAAATGACCTTCCAAGGAAGTAAAACCCCATCACCCTGAAAAACCAGAGAGACCTTTGTTGGATTTGCTGAAGGTAACTCCAGCTTGAAAAATGGTATCTCTACCTGAGAGTTTGGAAAAAGTGGTGGCTGTCATATTTGAGAGAATTACTAAAAGTGACAGTTATCTCTGTATGCTTACAACTGGAACTTCTGATTTCATAGACTATAACAAATGCACCACTGCTGTTCTGAATGGCCTAGCATTAATAAAGCAAACCAATTTTGAGTGCCCAAGGCCAGAACTTCAGGGACAGCAGATGGTGCCCATGATACCCATTCCCATATTAGCATAAGAACAGTACAGAGCAGGTCACAGTTTGGCTTTCAGCTGTCCACACAGTCTCTGCTTCCTACCTAATCAGATACCACCATTGTCTGGGATTTTTCATTTAGGTAATTGATGTTTCATGACACAAAATGTATTTCACAAACAAGGCAAGCAATAAAGAAATCTATCTCCTTAGTATCTACTTGCACTCCATAAGTACTTTTTTCAAACTTTGCACATGCAACAAAAGGAAATGAACAGTACTTGTTCACGTGTTAGAACATTTTGGACAAATTACTTAAGAGTTCCTTAAATTAGACTTTTTTTTTTTTTTTTTCGTAAAATTACTTCTAATTTTGTGTGCAATTACAACTGTAATTCCTTGTAAGCACAAATGGCATATACATTGATTTCCAACTAGATGCTCTCATTGAGAATCAGAGAAAATTCCAAACAGAAAATTGGAAACTGTACCTCAAATTCTTTAAAAAAGTATGATGAAATCCATATACTTACCTGGATTCAAAATTAAGACTATCCTGACTTCAAAAGAGGCAAAACTTCATCCCATTCCTAATTTAACCCTCAGAGTTAAGTAAAAAGCAGCTGGGGATTGGACTCTCCGGAGAGAAGTTCAGAGTGAGATTCAGGATATCATATGCAAGCTTTTATGAGCTATTTTATCCTTTCTAGACAACACAGGTAAATTCCACTTTAAATAAAGTCTCACAAAATGTGTATTTGATATCTTAACATCAATAATGAACAATGCCTTTGTGTTTACATGTCTGCCTTCTTGGCTGAGTTAACTCCAATTTCTGAAATAATAAACCAATAACTAACTTCTGAGTTCTGAAAATATGACTCCCTAGTCCTCATATTTTGTGCTCCTTGGACAGAGATCCTCAGCAAAAGTGTTTTTTTCTGGCTGTTTATTAACCATGAAGAGAATGCTTCAAGTCATCATATGCATCAGTCAAATCAAATCTGGAAAACCTTGAGGAAAAACCCCATTTTTGAAAAAACAGAAAGCACATTGAGAGATTCCCTACCACTTCACAAGCTCTCTGTAAGAAAGATACGTAAGGGCAGAGATAATTTCTTTTTTTCCCCCTCCATTTGAGAAACAGGAAGAAAAAAAAGGGAGTGTTACTTCCACTCCCAAACCTAGAGGATTAAACACAATTTAAAACAGTCCACATACATATTGTGTGCCACATACCTCTTCCTTAACACTGCACTTACTCTAGAAAATTACAATCATGCCTTTACCTGCATGGATCCTCCTTGAAATCCCCATTATGGGAGCTTTTGAAGCAAAGACTGGTATTAAAAACCTGCAGGGTGTCCAATGAGGTCAACCTCATTCCAAGTTAAAAGTGCAAAGCTCCAGTGGTGACAGTGCTATGGATTCCCAAGAATGGATCTTGGCAGGCTCAGCAAGCCTTCAGATTCCCAGGCTATTCTTCGAAGCGAACCCAACAAGGAGCTAGCAAAGGCGAGCCACTCCACACCACAGGCATACCCCAGATTCCAGACATGGTTGATGGTAAGGCAGCTGAGAGTTATAGATTTACACACAACATAGACTAGCACAAGGAACAGATGAAAATCTTTTGCTGTTGTTGCTGCTCTTGTTTCTCATGTAACACAGTTTTCATTCCCTAAAGCCAATGTACTAATTGCCAACTGAAAATAGGTCGCATCATCTTACTTGAATACATACCAGTAGTTCTGGAGCTTGACTGGAAAATTCAATAAGCCATATCTGAACAGTTAAAGCAAATAATTATTTCCGTGTCTTGATCAGCACATTTCCTTCTCTATGAACTACTTGAACATGATAAATTCTCTAGAAACTTCATGGAATCAAAGAAAATTTTTGAATAAACTGGAGGATATTCTGGGTCACAAGATCACTGGACTCCACTGAATTAAGAGGGTCTGTTCCTGGTTTCACCTTCTGGTGTTCAGAAGGTGCCTAAGGATTTTGTAGTTGATAGATGAGCTATGAAAAAACACCAAGGGGAGGGACTAAAAGTTGGTTCCTTATGTAATCTTGAGCAGAGCTGCTTAGAGTTTACTTTTCTGAACTGTTCGACTTCAAGAATTTCAATTTTCATTCAACTTTCTTCCAGTCAGATACTTCTGAGGATGGAATTACTAAATATTATATCAAATGAGAATGACAATCTTGCCACTGGAACATGGCCCACTGAAAAGACCCTCTGCTTAATACTCAGTGTTGCTTAACAGAGAGAAAATTTAAATCTAGCAGCATTTCTGGACTCTACATTTGAGGGAAGAATTTTCCACTATTGCAGGTGTCTCCTAAGTGGTTCCAGAGGGAAAGAGGTAGAAGAAGAGGAATAGTAACTTGTGCTGGAGGGGAAGTGTCATCTTGTCCTGTCAGTACTAAGACTTTTTACATTCATCACAATAGTGAAAATGAGTGAAAAAAGGAACACAAACATTACAGTAAAACACTATATAAAGATTTTACACTACTTTCATGATGGATATTTATAGATCAAGTAGGGACAAGACTGTAAAAGTATTATTTTAAAATGTTCTCTAATATCTAATTTATTCTTCTCAAATTCCATTGGGGTGGTCTACAGAAAAAAACCTACACTGCAACCAAAGCACCGCAGTGTAACTTTTTTTTCTGCTGGCAAATCTGCTCTCCATCACATTTCTCATCTTTCACTCCTCAGTTCCCAAGATACTAGAATTTCCTCAGTTCTGCGGTTACCTAGAGTTTTCTCATGGAAACAAGCCTCGAACACATAATGAAGAAAACAAACAACTATCAAAAATCCCCTAAAAACCACCCTTCAGCTTATTTTTCCCTTATTCTTCCTGGCTCAGAGCCAAAGACACTTCAGCCACCACTGGGGACATCAGTGGTAAACATTGTTAGCTGTTAGCAGAGGAAAAATCTTAAAATAAACAGGTCTTCAAGGTATAAGTTTTCCCCTGATAAATATTAAAGAGGGGCAAAGCCAACAGCCCTCTTTATCTCCCCTCTTCCTTAACTAATAATATAAGCACTAATCTGAAAATGAAAATGGACAGTTTCTTTGATCCTATGAGAAAGCCCCACAAAACAAGCAGAAGGCTCCTGCCCCATTTGTCACATGGCTGCCATAATTTGCAGGTAGTATGGCAGAAATTAAATCCCACACTCTGACAAAACCTCATGTCCAGTGCACTCTGTGCTGGACAATGGCCTAGGCAGATACCTGTCTGAAGGGCCTTTCTGAATATGCGAGAGGAGGATATTCTATTTCAGTTCTTGCAGCTACTAAGAAGTCCCAGTGAAATTGTCACTAAAGACCTATCAGGCCAAAATGTGCTGCACTTATGGAGCTTTTATATGATTTGCCTCTAGCTGTCTCTAAAGAGTGAGGATGATACATTGCATCCTTTTTATAGAGATCTCAAAGAGATAAATAAAAATAGTTTTCTATTTGGAAGATGCAAAGTGCAGGTAGATTAAGTGAAAAATCCAGTCCCTCACAGCAGGGTAGGAGAAGAACTGGGGACAGAATCCAAATCAGCTGATAATAGTCCTGTGACCTCAGCAGTAAATGGGAACATTCCTGTACTTACAGCCTCTTTCTCAGAAAAGTTTGTCTTGCCAAGGTGTACTCCAAAGACGCCATTGGTCTGGGAGTCCTGCTGCAGGAACTTGTGTGGTTGAGCAGAGAAGGCTCCTTCAGTAACAGCCTTTCCAGGGCTTCTTTCAGAGGCCAGCGATCTTACTGACTTGTTTGCTTTTGGGCTCCTCCTGACTTCTAATTTAATCTGAAGTCTGTGACTCATTGTTACTCAGCAATGAACTGTTTTCCTTAAAACAGCTAATCAAACTCTGATGAGGCCCTAGAGCAATGGGAAGATTGGTTAGATACATTAAAGGTTAGGTGTAGAGCAAAACTGAAGACCAGGGCATAAACTCCTATTGAGTTCAGTAGAATTATGAACTGGTATTTCTATACATATATTTTCCCACTGCTCTATCCTGTATTTTTATGTATTTGTGCAACTACCATAGCATCCTGAAAGAGGGAAATGGTAACCTCTTCCATGCTTTGCTCAGCTCCACATCCTACACATTGTGGACTAGTTAACATGGCAGAAAAGCTGCAGTGACGCAGGCTCTGCGCTGCCCATTAGCCCTGTGCTATATGTTCACCCATAGGTGGGATGAAATTGATGTTTTTGATGGCAAGGCTGGGAGGTGGGCAAAGAAGAGAGTTTGTCCTGCAGACGTTCAGGAGTGACCACCTGTCTGTGAAACACAAGCTCTCAGCTATGTTTAAATGATGGTACAGACTTGAATGCCCCCCTTGAATAGATATGTCTATAGCAATGCTTGCTTTCTTACTCCCCAAAATCTTCAGCACTGAAGATGCTGCATCCCTAGGCAGCCAGTTGTAGAATTTACTATCACTGCTGCTGGAAAGTGTACTTAAATTGATAAGAATAAACTTCAGAAAAACATACTAATCTGTGTGCTGATCTATGAAGGCAAGAAAATGAGCTACAAGACAGGGAAATTAACTGACCAGCAAGAATAGTCTTTATACTGACACCTGTGAGCCACAGGAAAAGTCAGTATCAGGCAAGAACAGCAGAGCAGGTGACCTTCAGACCTACTTTAATATTGCAGTCCTTATGCTACCACAAAAATAAAACATTCACACCAACCACCAGACAGCAGGTCAGTTTTTCCAGTGATTCTCTGTCTTATTATATAAGAGATATTGTTTCATTATTGCTCTCTGCTAACCTACGCATAAATCAGCCATTAAGGACTAGAACAGAAATTGTTACTGAAATTTCTATCAGTGTTTCACTGATTTTTTTAATACATCACCATGTGTACATCAAAGTACAACCTGCTTGAGCCTATCGGAAAAGATTTTATTAATGAACTTCATACTATCTAACAACAACAGAAGAGAAAGGAGCAGTCAGTCCCAGGACTTGGGAGGGATGGCAAAACATAAATACAAATTTCTCAACTTCAGAACTCATAAATGGTGTATTTAGGAGAGGGCATTATCCATCATTTCACCTACAGAGGTGTTTTTATCTCCTACACTCTTTAATTTCTGTTTTGCTTTGGCTGATACATAGTCATATAATCACAGAAACACAGAATATCCTGAGTTGAAAGGAACCCACAAGTCCTACTTGATGGCCCTGCCCAGGACAACCCCAGTAATCCCACCATGTGTCTGAGAAGGTTTTCCAAATGCTTCTTGAGCTCTGTCAGGCTGGTGCTGTGACCACTACCCTGAGGAGCCTGTTCCAGTGCCCAAGCCCCTGGTGAAGAACCTCTTCCTAAATATCCAGCCTAAACCTCCCCAACACAGTTTCATGCTGTTTCAAAGCCCTTGTTTATGAGACCTAGTGACATGTGAGGCCAGTGCAGATGATCCACACCTTCCCTTTTTCTTTTTCTTTTTCTGTCTCTTTCCTTTCCTTTTCCCTTTTTTCTTTCCCTTTCCCTTTCCCTTTCCCTTTCCCTTTCCCTTTCCCTTTCCCTTTCCCTTTCCCTTTCCCTTTCCCTTTCCCTTTCCCTTTCCCACAGAAATTTATAACTTCCACAGTGTTTGATGCTCATGGTCACAAGCTGCCTTACAGATACTGCTGCCACTTGATGGTACCCAAGGTTCAAAATTTGGTAAACTACTGACAATGCTCAGTGACTTTGCTTGGAGCACACTTGGTGTCAGGGAAGGAAATGTCTTAACACCATACAAATATGACGGGATCCACTCCAAAATCAAATTAATCCCTTAAGGGAAAAACATGTCAACAAATGGGTTTCATTACTGAAAGTGCAAGAACCTTCTGGAAAACACCACAGGTAGAAAAGGGGATACATTAATTCAGCAGTTCATCCAGTCCAGTAACACGGTCCACAGTCTGTCATATAATGCTGCATTCAAAGGCAGGATTTAGGAGACAGGTTCCTTGCAAGGCTACAGCTGTGACAATCTTAACTTCACATCAGAGTAAACCACATGGAAGTTCTTAGCCTTAGGAAAGCTGCCTGTAATGAAAAGCAGCTATGAAAACGCCCATTTTACATTTCTTCTATCCTCACTCTCTCTATATATCAACCTATTTATGTATATACTTTTACCTACCAAGAAGGTATAGAAGATGGAATCAGCCCATTCCAAGACGTGTATAGTGAAAGGTAACAGGCACAAACTGAAACTTGGGGAATTCTGATTATAATTTTTTCTCATGAGGATGGTCAAACACTGAAATTGCATCAGAGGGGTTGTAGGACCTCTGTTTTTGGAGATATTGCTAATTTAACTGAACCAAGACCTAAAGAACCTGCTAAAAACTGGTGCTGCTTTCAGCAGCAGGTTGGACTATATCAACTCCAAAAGTCACATCCATCCTAAACTATTCTGTGATTTTCTTGGGTAAATTTGGAACCAGACTGCAGGTCCTTACTAAATATTAATATATTTTTATAATACTTAAACTGGCCCTCTGCACTGATCAAGAATAGAGGCTGCCAGTACTCAGCTAAAAGGAGTAATGGCACTACCCACAAAATACCCACAAGGGCCAGCACCCACACTAGAGAGCTCTATACTCAGAAACCTCCTCCAGTGCACTCAATGAACACCTCATCCACCATAGACTCAATGTGTCCTGGGAGATTCTATACATATCCTGCTGTAGTCAACAGACCTGTGACTGGCTCCACAGTGAAACCTTCTGGAAAGAAAGATTACTGGGGAGTTAAAAAAAAAAAAAAAAAAAAAAACAAAACTATAGGATCTCAAAATGTATCTTATTGTATCTGAAGGGCTAAGGCTTCAACTAGAAGCATAATTTGAAGGGACTCAAGAGAGCACTGTGAGAGACTGAGAGTATTTACGTATACTGAAACAGTTATGATCTGATAACTTAAAGTGATATCTATTGATGCCCAAAGGTATTTTTGGGCCCATACTTTCTCCACTGACTATTTTTATCTAGTTGTTTGTCAACTATTGACAATCTGTTTAGAAATATCAAGGAACATGAAAACTGGAGGTGTATCAGTGTATGAGAATCCACTCCAAAACCCCTGTGAAAATAACCTTCAGGGATGGGATTTGGCCAGAGAAACAATTTGAAGCCAGCTAAGATAAGAATAAATATTCATGGCAGCTAAGGATTTTGCATTCAATATCATTGTGCTAATGCACATAAATATTCAGATTTCCCTGGATTCTGGAAACTAAACCCAGTTTTAAAGAGAAATCCACACAACAGCATTCAAATAACATTACAACTGCTGGCAAGGGCTTTAGGGGACATGTTACCCAAGTTTTTACAGACCAAGATAAAATCTCAGGAATTTAAACATCTACATCAGACAACAGATGCAGAAAAAGATTCGTGCTCTGTATCACTTCTGCCTATGGCAGAGGTATGACTCTACCTGTACCATACTATTCACCATTATGTGTACTTCTACCTTTCAGAATTGTACTTCATTCACAGGTAAAGCACCTCTCACTTATTTTGACACCTTTGCATTGAATACTATAATCCAAACCTAATATTTTACTACTTTTACTCCTACCCCTTTGTTTCTGTGCTCACAGCTGAGTGTAACCGACTCTGAAAGTGATGACTACCTTCTCAAGACTCAGTTTACAGGGAAGATACACAGCTGAATTAGAGTTAACCATGCTATTAGCTGTCAACCATGTTACAGTGGCAGATGTACATAACTGCCTAACCGGGTAGCACTTTCCTCTCCAGCTGACCGAGAAGGCAAGAGTTGCATCCTGTCCCCACCACAAATTCAAGTCATATCACAGGCAGAAGAGAACTCAGAATAAATTATTGAAAGGGAAGTAGAATCAAAGATTATTTCCCTTCCTCTGCAGATCACAAGAAAAAGAATAACTGTGTTCTATAGCCCATTATTAAAACTCGTCACAACTAACCACACCACAAGACACTTGCACCCCAGCTGGATGCTATGTGAGGTTATGACTGCAGGACTGCTGAGATATAAGTTAGGACCTTAATTTGCATGCATCAGATCATGAACTTTAAACTGTTTTCAACACACTTGCAGACTTCATGAAAGGAAATGAGCAAGATGACAGATGGACCAGTTGGTTTTTCTTTTTTTCATGAAACAGATCTCAGACTGCTTTAGCTCACTGTGCCTCATTTCTTGTGCCATACCTTCATTTTTGGATGTCTCTTTAGACTGAACATTCGCATTTTCTCTTCCCTCTTGTGGCCATAGTTCCTTTAAAAGGTACAGAAAGGAGGGCAAGTAGCTCCTAAACAATTCTAGCTTCTAGCTCCTAAACAAGTCACACTTCTGGCTAGACAAAAAGGGGCAAGAGGAATGGAATTGGAAGGGGAAGTGCAGGCACAGGGCAAGAAAAGGGCAGGGTTTTTCTTCTCCATTCTTTCACTAGTCTTAAGCAAATCACTTCCCTTATACATTGCTATACATTAAAGTAATATTAAATTGTGCAGGCTTTTGACAGAATTTCCAAAGTACAATGCTCAGCTATCAGAGTACAGGTTTGAGGCATCAAAGTACTCTGGAATTCAAGGTGTTCAGTTCTCTTAGACATCAAACACAAATTTAAAATGAATGAAGATAAATATAAACAGAATCAGCACATTTATGATCCTAGTTAAGAACTTACCTTCAACATCAGAGCTATTGGAATAGCCCTACCCATTCAGCTTGTCACTCTCTCTCCTGTTGGAGTCAGTGAGTTAGGGGATTTTAAAAGTATACCAGAGATCACAGCAGCCAATAACATTTATTTTCTTATTTAATATATACTTATCCTAACCTGAATCTTTGCATGATCCTGAGAATTCTCACTCCAATGAGAATGACTTGAAGACATACGGACCACAGGTATCACTTTTGTGAAGGAAACTATTTACATGTAGGGGTGCAATAGTTTACTAGAGCAGTTACTTTTTAAAAAATAATGGAAAAAGAGTGTTCCATATGCGAGTAAGTCAATGTTGGGGGTTGAGTGGTTTTTATTACTGTGTCAATTTAAAGATTTTTTTTCCCATTATCATGCCAATGGAGCTGGCCGGTTTACACCCAGGACCTTTGACGACTCTATACAAAAGGGGTAGGTGGGAATGGCTTCAGGAGGGGACTCATGTTTCTGGGAGCTCGGAGGAGGATCCCCCGGTCTTCAGCCACGCATCCGAATGCAGGAGAGCCAGACCCTCTGCGATCACCTGCCCTGCATCTGCCCCGCTACAGCCTCCTGCCTCTGCAGACACAGCGAATCACCCGGACACAAACGGTGAGCGAGGAGCTGCCCCCTCCAGCCGCTCCCCTGTGAGACCGCCGTGGCCGCTGCCGCCCCCTCCCGCCTCCGCTCCCACCTGCTCTCTGCAGCTGCTGGGCTTTGCTCCGGCTGCAGCATCGGGACCGAGTGCAGAGAGAGCCTGCCTGCAGCTAAAGAAAGGACTGGGACCGAGTTATCTGTTCTGTTTTGTTGGTCATTTTACCAACTGCTGTTGTTTCTGCTTGTACAGTTAGATATATTAGTAAAAGAGCTGTTATTCCTACCCCCTTATCTCTGCCTCAGAGTCTTTGATTCAAACAATTATACTACTTGGGGGGGAGTGTAATTAAAGTCTCTATTTCAAAGGAAAACTTCTGCCTTTATCGTCCTTCAAACCAGGACAGTCATCACTGCTGGGACTTCTGTTAGTGTTAGAGACTTTGCTGCAGCAAAGTTTCTACAATATCCCAAGTCTTACTATCTCTGTTGCACAGAATATGCCCAGAGTCTACCAAGAGAGAAAACCTGAATGCTGCACTGAAGTGACAGCAGCAGGACAGAGGGAAGCTCTGCCCCTGATCTAAGGGGAGGATGACTAATTTAACCTTCTGTCTTGTTTCAGTAGAAGTCCACAGTGCTCATCTCCACTTCTAATATTGTATTTACCATTACCAATCTCGTAAACTGATTGCTCAGCCAGTTGATAGCGATCCCTTAAACTAGGGATCCAAACCAGGAACGGCTAGACAGGCAGATGGATTATGTCACTGGCAAAATGAGCTTTACTCTGTGATTGGCTTCAAAGGCAGCCCATTCCAATTACTGTCTTCCTGTGAGTCTGGAAGTGACTCGTGTAGAGACACTCAAGACCATCCCACTGAGCCTCCAGATTAAAAGTAACAAGTTAAAAGTTGGGAAATGTTTAATATGTGACAAGCAACGATCTTATGATATTTGAATAACAGGGTGCATCTGGCATGGGAAGGCACTCAACTTGGCCCAATAGGCAAGCAGCCTGACTCGCCGGTGGCTCACACGAGGAGGCTGCAGAGGCTTTGGCCTCTACTCCTTCCTGACCCCCGCCAGGCTTCCTGTTCCTTCCTGCAGTGCCAGCCGGCAGAGCAGCATCCCGGTCCTGCGGCATCCCGCAAGCCGCAGAATCCAGGCCCAACCGGCACCGCCAGGCATGTGCCCGGAGCCTTTTCAATGGAGCCAGTTCTCCCTGAGGCCTCAAATAACCAGACCCCCAGCATGCGGACAGGGGTGGGGGCGGTTAGAAAGCATAGATTTAAGAATTGCCGAAGAGACCCGAGCGCTGACAAAGACTTCGGGGGTTTCCCCAGCCCTCTGCAAGCTGCAGCTCCGCACGTACACCCGGCTGGGCTTTGATGTCCGGCTGGCTGCAGTGGGGGCCGCGGGCTGCCAGGAGCCCACCCAGGGCACACTACGTTGCTAGGCTCACCAGGTAGAAAGGCAAAGAAAGCACAGACCTTCTCCCTGGCCTCTCCGCGGGGAGGCTCCGCTTGTCCTGCCGGCCGCGGTGCCGGCAGGGAGCTGGGGCCGGCCGCGGTGTCTCACCGGCTCCAGATCGATCCGCCCGCCGGCAGCCTCGCTGCTCTGCTCCCCACCCCCTCCTTCCAGGAGGACAAAAACGGGGCTGGGGAGGAGGGGGTCACACACGACCTCCCTATTATTATTCTTCTAATATATTCTGGGGGCTTGTGGTTCCTGCAGACAGGCGGAAGTGAACCCGCTTTCGCCCCCCTCCTCCTTCCGCGATGCTCCGAGGCTGGATGCGGCCGGCCCCAGCAGTCCGGGGTCCGGTCCCGGAGCCCGGCTGCTCGCAGCTCCCGGGCGGCAGCAGCGTCCTGGTCCTTTGCACCCCGGACGGGGTGGGGAGGTGGTGCTGTCCCTGAGAGGCAGAGGTTACTTGGGAGGCAAAAAGGAACGAATAATTTTCTCCACCCCAGTGATGGGCGGGTGCCCGCCGCTGTGCAGTCGGCCGCCCCAGAGCCCGCTGAAGGCAGTGGTGGCAATTTTTATATCATGCTACTGCATTCTTATTGAAAAATGATGCTTTTATTCACTACCACTTTTTTTTTGGCCAGTGCTGCAGCCAAACATTGGCTTGTTAATTTAGCAGAGTAAGTTAATGGTTAGTAACCTCAGTAACCCAGGCGTTTCCAGAGAAAATCCCCACAGATACTTCCTAAGGAGAATTCTCTCTAAAGCTTTGTAAGGATTCACTTAGGAGGGGAGAAGATTGAAGAAACAAAAAGATCCAGACAAAGCATGCATATGATTGTTTGTCTAAGTTGGACTCTTCTTCTAAAGAGTCTCAGTGGAGGATTTGGGACAGGATTTCAGCTGAAGGCAATCAAAAGCTCAATGTGCAAGTTTCACTCTGGATATGCCATTGTGACTGAAGAAAGCTAAAAGCAATATCCTAAAAGCAATAGTGAGGTAGCAGATAGTTCACTGCTCGTAGGATTAATTCCCTTCTGTCTTTAGAGAGCCACAGAGAAAAATTAATCATGGTTATTACAGTTAGGCATTCTGAACTTCTTCCTGTTCACATGTTGACCTATCTCTATACCAGAAAAATTCTTAGAAGCCAGCTCAGCTTCACCTAATATATCCATCCCAACAGATGGAATTCATCTATATCCAGGATTCAGGAGACAAATCCCCCAAAAACCCACTGTTGAAGCAGATACAACCTAGCCAATCATCAGCAATCCTCCCAGGTCTCTGGCTTTCAGTGTCTGCATGCTGTGCCAGAGTAATGGAGTAGTGTCAGGCTTTAGGACTGTCCAGGAGCAGGTACAAAAAAGGGACATTACATTGCAGCAGCACTCCCACCAATGCCCTTATGTTCATATTGTTGACAATCCATTATCAAGTACCTGGGCGGAGACAAAAAAAATACTGCTGGCAAAAATAATATACTGGCAGAATGATTTTTAAAAGATCTGAAAGATACCATGCACATGTATTTATATATACAAATAATTATTATTATAATTTATATTACACATATAAATAGTCTTACTATCCTTACAAGGCAATTACATTTGTTAAGATGAACAGATAAATACAGAAAATTACAACTCCTCATTTTTAAGTGATAATGAGTTTCTTGCAGGCAAACTACATGGCTCTGGAACTGAATCTTCCGATCATCTATAGACCATGGCTACGCAGAGAAAAAGGAGCAAGTTTCTCCAGAGCAATGCCTGAAGCCCAGGAATGTCTTCTTCCAAAGGCAGTGAGGAAGCCTGGATGCCAGGAGGAAAAATTACATGGTTTTGTCTGACTGTGATATACCTGCCCAAATGGACAGTTTTTTTCCATCCGCACTAGGAAGTGAAGGTTATTTTCTTCTGGTGTAAGGGTGTCACACAGTGAATTCAGGACCAGTGGTGTAAAAGCGAGGCACTCAGTGGAATACAAATTATGCTGGGATCAAGTTCTATACTTTTCAGCCGGTTCTGGTGTTGGGGGTTGGGGTTTGTTCCCTTACTGTTCCTCCTCTTTTGGAGAATTTTTGCCATCATTATGCTAAGGAAGCCTGCCGGGTTACACCTAAGCTCTTCATGGCTCGAGACAAAGGGATGGGCAGGGGCTGTCTCCCAGCTTTTCGCTCACCAGCGGGATCTGAGGGGAGTCCAGACTGCTTGTTTCCAGCCCAACCCATCCAAACGCCAGGAAGGGAGGTTCTCTGCGGTTGGACATTGCCCTGCATCTGCTCCACATCCAGCCTCCTATCTCTAAAACACAGCTGAGCACCAGGACCCAAATGGTGAGTAGGAAGCCCTTCCTCCACCCTTTCTCCCACCTGGGACACGGCGCTGCCGCCTCTCTGCTCCTGCCTGCCCTCCGCAGCTGCGTGGGCCTTGGCCCGCTCTCCACCAGGACCGAGTGCAGGAAGAGTGTCTGCAGCTGAAAAGGGACTGGAACTGAGGTTTTTGTTCTGTTTGATGTTAATTTTCATAGCTGCTATTGTTTCTATTTGTCTGGTTAGATATATTACTAAAGAGCTGTTATTCCTACCTCCATATCTCTGCCTGAGAGTCCCTGATTCAAACAATTATAATAATTTGGAGGGAGGGGTTTTACATTCTCCATTTCAAAGATAAGCTTCTACCTTTATTGGCAGACACCTGTCCTTTAAACCAGGACATCTGGAAATAAACAGCCACTGAGTAGTGCTGGCCTTCTTCTCCAGTCTCCATTGGTTAATGTACAAACTCGGGAGATAACCCAAGGCTTTGCATGCCCTGTGCTGCTATTGATTGCCAGCAACAGACATTCACTACAATGTACACAGTAAGATGAACAAGTAGTTGTGCAGCTATTTCCTAAGCAATACTTCCTCACCACCACTATGGGACAGTGTTCCCTACATTTCTAATAAAAAGAATTCTGTATCTGGAAGTTCAATATAATTAGCAATGGTTAATGCCTCCGTTTAGTGCTTGAAGTGCTTTACATTCTCTATTAGGTTTGTTTAATAAGTTAGTTCTTCACAATACACTGAATTTTAAGTCCATTTAATGTACTTTCACTACAACTGATACACTGAAAAATAAAACAAAATATATTTAGTGAAGGTAATTCCTCCTATGAGCTCCTATGAGGATGGCTAGGCTAAAATAAATGGTTAACAGTAAGGTGTCAATCAAAAGGCATAAACTGTTTTGCAAGACACATCCACTTTTGCGCATTATTTTTTTTCCATATTCGTAATTTGTGTCTGTGTAAATCTTCTAAGCTGTCCTTATCTGTATTGGCAATGCAAATATTGGAAAATTTGCAACATTATGCTCTTTGATAGGTACTGCTTCCTATTCCTTTTATACCAGAGACCCTTCTGCCACTGACTTCACTCAGAGTGAAGATAATGTCTACTATATTCAGAGGCAAAACTTCACTAGTAGTCTCACTTCTCCAAGCATATTTTGTGTTCTGGAAAACAGTTTAATCAGCCTGAAAGACTCGGCTAAATAACCTTCTCTCAGTCTGTGCTCCTGAAAAATACTGAGTCCCACTCTCACCAGAAAATACCGTAAGGCTGTGGCTTATTTACAAAAGGTCAAGTGTTTACAGGACAATATCCTTATTTTCACACTCACACAAATAAGGAATGTCCATAAAGTAGTTGATTCAGTGATAACAAATGACTGTTCCAAGCCCAGTGCTGTATGATTTCAAGACTACATTTCAATACCTTTTTTGGTGTCTCAAACATTTGAAGACATTCAAACTTGTAGGCTACAAGATCAATAGCTCTACTCTCAAGCTGATAGTGTAGCTGCACAACCAACTTCAATCTTCGAAAGCACAAGGCACATAATATCTGATTAAAAAAGAACAATTAAAAAAAAAAAATAATGAGTCCCATGAACAGAAGGCTTCCCAGATTATGGTTTTTTTTGAATAGTATATCTAACCTTATCTGTGCAGATAATCCAGTGCAATTAGCCTCCACTGGTTCTAGCAGGCAACAGTGGTATAGCCAAGAAATAGATATTTTTAGTACCCACCCTCTAACCATGCCCTGTAATTAACTGCAGAGCCCCACAGATTTCTGCCTGATTAGCTGTTGAACTAATGAGAGGGTCCAGACTCAGCTACCATTGAACCTTGAATTACCTGCCATTCATGGACGACTCTTTGTGACCCCCAGAGCAAAGCACAGGTGCAGAGCTGTGCTGTAGAAGGGACACAAAGAGGAGCAAGGGGCCCCCATGCAAAGTGTGCACAACTCCTCCGACTCCAGTCACACATATTGAATGTTTTGGATGGTTACACACAGGAGCAAAACTTGGCAGGTCCTGTATAGTCATAACCCAAGATATACAATGTTTGGCTTTTAGTTAAGATCTACAATATCAATGTCACAAAATGAGTCTGAAATTACAAGAGCAGAAGCTGATCTGATTGTAAAAAAGCTCTGCTATTCAATTGAAGGCCAATGCTTGGTCATAATCAGAGAAAAGTTGAGGTCAGGAGTCCAAGTTCAGGAATGGAGAAAATAAGAAGCTGAAGGAAACATATCCTCCAATAATCCTTGCAGGAGATATTATTTCAGCATGAAAGGAATGCAGTCCAGCTTTCAAGTCTCCAAGTAAAACTCATTCTACTATAACTTTACTCTGAGATAAAAGCAGACATGTGATCTAGTAATACTGAGCTTTCCCTAGTGTTTTTATTGGTGCTGTCCTCCATATTAAAAAAAACAAACATTCCACTTGTAATTTTAAAGACAACTCCGACAGGACTGTTTTAGAGAAATGTTCTGGTTTAATCTGTGCCCTTTAATATAGTTAGCCATGTGTAAGTTTGGAAGGTGGCTTGTTAAAATAAAAGTAAGCACAAGATTGGCTTTAAAAAAAAAAACTTTTACCAAGTTTTTGAGGGCTTTGGTTTGAGTGTTAATTTTTTGCAGTATCAGCTGCTTCTCCTTTCTCTTTTAAAGGGTCATGGTAGAAGAAAAAATAAGATTGTCACCTCATATGTAGTTCTCTCATTTCTTAACTGAGGAAGAGAGAGATTTGAGTCCTCCTGAGATCTGAAATACCCAAAGCAATTCATAAATACATGAAATATCATAGAAATATCACTCAATTGGTAGCACACTAAGCCAAAACTTGAGAAAAGATCTGTTGTAATTCTGCTCAGAGCTGATGGGTACCTCCACCCAAAGCATATCCTCTCACTGTGTCTCAGTTTCTCTGTTTCTAGAAAGGATAACCTGAAAAGTTCGTAATTTTTTAAGTTTTTTCAGATAAGATAGTGCAGTATAAGAGCAGTGCCAGCCATGAAATCACTGGATGAGCTAAGGTCTGGTACCCCTCTTGTCAGCAGAGCCTCCGATGAAGCACCTACATTTTGGCAGAGCAATATAGAACTAAAAGTTGCTGGAAGTCCTGCTCTCTTCTCCCTCTTCATGCCTCTGGATTCAGGTGTAAGGATTCTTAAGGATGCTATAGCAATAACAATTCTGTTCTGTACTGCATCACTGTACTGTTGTTCTGGGTTGGTGTTATGTCTGCTCCTCTCCCGCTCCCATAGAATAGTGTGGGTTGAAAAGGACCATAAAGATCTTGTTCCACGCTTCTGCCATATGCAGGGACACCTTTTAGTAAACCAGGTTGCTCAGAGCCTCATCCAACCTGGCCTTGAACACTTCCAGGGCAGGGGAATCTACAGCTGCTCTGGGCAAACTGTGCCAGGGCCTCATCCCCCTTACAGTGAAGAATTTCTTCCTAAAAGATAATCTAAACCTTTCTGTGTCAGTGTAAAAACATTTCCCCTTGTATTACTGATTTTCTTGTACTTAAATCAGATATTGTTACATATTCTTTAAACCAGTTCTGTCAGGTAGTCAAAAACTGTGGCACAGAAGAACCCAAATGTAAGTAATTGCTGATGTTAATGAATTCAAGTAAATTGAACCAGTGCTTTCCTGCCTGCTTCCTCTAGCCATGAATTTGGCCTGCAAAATGTCTCATGACCAATCAGTGGTATAATGAATCTCTCAATGCACAGAATAGGGTGGAACTCTTTGAGGATAGAATGAGGACAAGTTTTCCCTTCACAAAGCCTGGACACACTGACTGATATGTCACTTTTGTTATTGATATAATTCTGCCACGAGTTTAAGTTACTGAATGCTATTGAACAGAAAACCAGGAAGTTTTATTAACAATTATGGATGACAGTGTCAGTAGAAGAAAAGGTGTATATGCTGAAACAGAAGTTAGAAATATCTTAATTTCTCTTTTTCATGCATGCTTGTCAGCTGTTTTTAACAACGGACATCACAATTTACATCAATGATGAATACTTGGATGAGCTGGAGCACAAGACAGAATGCTGTTTTTTCGATCATTTCAGTGACCAAAGTAGGTCACACATAACTTTGCAACATTAAGGACACCCAGATTCCAGTTTTGCACAATGAAGTCCTCATTACTGCATGAGGACAGAATTTAACACTATGTATTTGCCATCATGACAACGATATGGAGAGAAGGCAATGAATTAAAAGTGAAAACATCAAGGAAACCATCTCTTCTTCAGTTAGAGTGCCAGAGCTGCTGCCCAAACCATATCCTCCTACAGGAGGGAGACAGTGGCCTTGGTAATTAGCCAGACATCAAAACCTTCCAAGGGCACTCCTCCTGAGAGGCACATGCAGATCAGAACAGGCTGCCTAAACACAGAAAGCCTCGTGTCCCTTGCTGGGTTATTTTCTTTCTCCCTAGGGGAGCTCCACCTCTGTTATAAACTGTATAACAGAGGTGGCTTGGTTTCCTCCGTTTTTATAGCAAGAACAAGCTATAAAGGCACCCACCCTTTTGGTAATGTCCAGTTCTTCAAAGTCAAGTTCCCTGCAGTACTGAAATATATGAAACTTCGGTTCTGCTTTCACTGCCATTTTATCTAGCTAATGTATTTCCAATCACAGCTGGAATACCAGTACAGGTGGTACAGTGTACAGATGTCAAATAGCAAAATTCAGCTTATGACTCCAAACTCTCCTCATTCCATGCAAATGCCTAGATCCTCACTCTCTTATCAAATCAGGTATGTTCAACAAGTCAGAGATGCAATGTCAATGGTGACTAGAGATCCAGTCTGGGCTTTCCACCCCTAGGACAGACAGGGACCCAAAACAATAAAGGTCTTACCTCCTGGGTCTTGGGCTCCAAGCAGCTGAACTCCTGCTCACTGCAGTTCAGATACCAGGCCTGAAGGCATTTATAGGGAAATTGTATTGGCATTAAAACCATCAAAATTGGATTATACTTGGACTCACGCTGGCAAAGTATTTGCGATGGATTCAGAATAGCTGGAAATTGGCCACATTCACATATTCCTAAAGTTGGATAAAATTTAACAGCAGCAAATTAGGAAACCTTGCCAACTCCAAAGCACTACCTCAAACTTGGGCTAAAATGATGCACGGGCACCCAAATGCTCTAGAGGGATTTTTCCTTTCTGTCAAAAACTGTTGATCAGATAAGAGCTGGGCTATGAACTACAGGGATAGGGATGCTGTTTCTGAAGAAGACTGGGCTTTGGAACTGAGTTTTTTTTTGCAAAAACTGAGGACGTTACAAGAAAAACCTTAAAATATTTGCACAGCTCTGTGTAGAGGGCAAAGGATTGTGTCTGCTGAGGCATCTCTAAGTGTCAGGGAAGAGCCCTCTAGACCATGAATGCACTCCTTAATCACCACTCTTGTCTCTCTCCTTGATGAGTCTACAAAGGAAAACAGAAAACTGGATTGTTACACTACATAGAAACATTCCTTTCACAGAGATATTTGGAGCACAATGAGAGGTGGGAGGGAGAGGAGAAGACAGAAAGAACAGAAAAGTGTTAAAGGAATGAGATAAGCTGCTAGTACCTCTGTCTTTTGTAACATCTCAGCCCTAGTACCTGATGAGCTAAACTTGGAAAACTGTATTGACATCACAGAGCTGAGAGGCTGCTCATATACAGCAGTGCTCTACCCCCCCCTCTCCCCCCATGCATTTACAGAATGCCCTGCCTGGTCCCTGGCACCCCTCAAAACAGGGAGACCCTATGCACCCACCCTGGAGAAGCAGCACAACCCTTCCCTCCACTTCAGGATTAAAAGACTCTCCCCATCTCTTAGAAGTGAAAGGGTGGGAGGATCTGTCTGATTGTATCTGTGACCCTTGCAACTCTTCACAAGCAGAGACAGCTGCGTCACTAATATTTAGAAAAATAACATAATTGACTGTATTCAGGCCTGTGGAGGACCCCTGCTGGGTATTCACAGTTAAGCATTAGCAACTCGGTCATTCCTGGCAGCCTTTGTGATGGGTTGCCAGGGCTGTAGATTCAATTAGATGACCTCCGACAAACTGATTTCCACTGCAAATAACTTAAAAAAAATACATTAAATCCTACTAAATACAGTAAAATTGGAGGAGACAGCCTTTCCTACCTCATTGAAAGTCCCAAATCACCCCAGCTAGAGGCTTGCCGGGATGTTCTGCATGCCCAGACTCTATTATCACCGCTGCCTAGTGTGATTTAGCCCTGTCTGTGGTTTGCACTCTTTAAATGTGAGAATGGGACAGTGTTGTGGTTGGATGCAGATTAGGATACAAAATGATGTTGAAAAGGTAAAAATATTTTTATGCATTTTTCTCTTCCTTGTCACTGGGCAGGAGGGACAATTCTATTGCCACTATTTTTTATCTTTAAACAGCTTTTTTTCCAGTACTAACCATTAAATTATTTTGATATAGGGAGAACTAAGATGAATCAGATCCAGTGTTTTGTACTACCCATTACAATATGCTGCAGTGGTACATTACACTGAGCTAGAATATTTATTTTCTTCTCTGTTATCTATAATAAAGGTGATTCATGTGCCACTAAGGCATCTAGGAATCAGATTTTTTAATTCTGCCTTACGCATAGACTTTTATGATAAGCCTTACAATAAAACAAACAATGTGGATACTATTCATTAATACCATCATAATAAAATCAGCTAACACCTAAATTATGCTTTGTAGCTGCTTCTCATAATATCTGCCTCCTCAGACTCCATCCAGGATTTCATTTCACTCAACATAACCCTGCTAAACTGCTTCTCAGCCCAACTATTTGCTGTTTTTCTATCCTAAATAATTCTGAACAACTACCAAACCCTCATCTTCCTTGCACACATCCATATTTGAAGAAATAGAAGGAAACAGAGCAGTGTTGGATTCTCAGTATGTCCCTCCAGAGAGAAGCTTAATGAAAGCATGTTTTAAAATAATATATCCTATTGTTGGGGTTACAATGAGGTATAAATTCAGCAGCAAAAAAATACATAACAGGGTAAATGATTATCCAGAGAACCATCAACAAGAATTTTCTCACATGGCATTGAAATTATTCTGTCTACATGATGCAAAAGAATAAAGTAAGGGTATTTACAGAGAATAAATTTTTCTGTACATATAATGCAAATTAGTATATGGAACACAGACACTCATGGAGATCCGTCATTTTTTTCTCAATGCTCCCTCCTGAGCAGTGCCACAATTAATCAAGCTTTCTAGGTTTTCGTTAATTGCTGGACTCCAATAAATTGGTTTGTACTGGCATTGGTCCAGGTCTGATAATTTCACAGCCTTGCAAACTGCTGCATTTTCACACAAGAACCTTGAAAGCAGGGAGCTGGAATAAAAACGAATAAAAGAAACTCTTGTTCTGTGACATTCCATTAATACTTTAAAAGCCTGCCCACTAGCAACAGCGTCTGCATGGTTTGTTTTTCTCCATGTATTTTATACTGATGTTTTTAATGATGAAATGAAGTCCTCCCGTTCATCACTTTAAACTTTACTCTGTAGCTGTTTATTTTCAAAGAGCCATTTCTAATTTCACCATTATCCTCTTGGACATTTCCACTGTTCCCATCCTCTGTTGAAAAGTCCTTGTGACTTTTTGATACAGCTCAGCTATTTTTTCTGTCTCTCTACAATTTTGTTCACATGAAAGGATCACCATGTTCTGGTGAAGGAAAGTTCAAGACTGGCTTTGTGAACAAGACAAGAGAAAGAAGTGGTGTCCCCCTCTGGCCTAACTCAGTGCTGGTGACTGTCCTCATGGTCAGTCAGACAACGAGGCAGGGGCTGGCTTGGATTTTCCTAAGCCTGCAGCCAGAATCAAGCAGGTTGGCATCACAGTTCAGTGCAAGTCAACATGTTAGGGTCTGTTATGAGTAAATACACACTATAGTTATCAGGGGGAAAGACACCTCTACAGCTATTAATTCATTTTACAACTGAGCTCAGTTGTACGAAGGACTTTGTATCCTCGGCTCTCACTGGTAGCAATGGGATTTGCAAGTCCTCAGCACCTGGCGGGCTCTGGCTCCATGTTGGCATATATTTGACTTTGTTCTCCCTAGAGAAGAGATCAATCATTTGGCAAGTTCGGTTTTACTAATGGGTTTCAAAAGAACTCTCATACCAGCAAATTTCTAAGCAAAAGAATTACATCATACCCAAGGTGTTTGGTAATGTGTTATTGTTTTTGGCTTACCAAGGTGAGATTAGCAGCACTAATTACAGTTTATGAAAGTATATTTGAATTGCAATTGGAGCTTCATTCAGCCTGCCTTGACTCTCTCTGTCATGCATTGTGAGACAGGACTGACTGGGTTTATGTAGTGGATGCCATCTGCAAAGAAATGCCTCAGCGAGTGGATCTTTGTCATAGTATGATTAATCTGTAAGATTTGTTCTGGCATTTCTTGTGCATAGCAGGACTAAGAGCTAATCACTGGGATTTTTTATATTCCTGAAAATTTTTACCAATTATGATTCTAGTCAGCAATTGCAATGGCAAGAAAGAACATATATTGCTTTTATGTGAACTATGCCTCCTTCTGTTGTGGCAGTGAAAATACAATTAAGGTGAAGCTGATCCCAGAACTCAGAAATAATCACTTATACAGATTCTTTGATTTTTGCTTTTCAATTGCTGAAAATAGTCACTGAGTTGCTATTCCATGTTATAGGGATTTACACTTTACTGGAAGCACTAATTGTGCTTCCTGGCCACAAAACACTGCCCATACAGGAATTATAGATGAAAGTTTGAACTTGCTATTCATGCATCTCATAAATATACCAAAGAAATCGATATTCTTACAAATTGTCTTGAAGTTTTTGACATGACAGACATGAAAGAGAATTATGGGATAATAATTACAGCTGCACATACACTGTGGTGATAATAGGTATCTTATAAATATCTGGGACAGAATAGAATAGAATAGAATAGAATAGAATAGAATAGAATAGAATAGAATAGAATAGAATAGAATAGAATAGAATAGAATAGAATAGAATAGAATAGGTTTAGAAACATCTGCAGATGAATATTTGAAGAAATTATGAGCACATGCAAAATTCAGGAGGGCCTCACCTCTGAGTGCATATATTTATTCTACACCTGTACGTTGGGATTCTCAACACGCCACCTAGCAAAATGTCTTCTACTCCAGGATGGAATGAAACATTGTGTGGTTCCCTTCTCCTGCATTTTCATTGCTGCTGGCAGGTTTTGTGAGTCTCTTCTCACTTGTGTATTTGGAAGTTAAAGAGATGTATTTTATTTGCATTTTTTGACAGAACAATGAAAGACTTTCAGCTACTCTTCAGTCTCATCTGAATATATCCATGACAAGGTAATGAGGAATTGGGCTGCAGTTTGACATTTTATGTAATGCTGTTATTGTTTAGCAAACGGAATTGAAATCTTTGACTCACTACATCCATCTGTCCCACTGGAAAATAAATAAATTAACTTCTAGTGCTAGAGCACTGACAACACACTGTGAATGAAGTCCATGCTACAGAAAAACAGGAGGGTGGAGACTGCTCATGGCCATCCTATGTCATAATCACAAAATCATCCACACTTGAAACCCTTTTTGTTGAACAGTATACGTGAAGCCTGCTTGCTGAACGTTCAGATTGTATTCACAGTATGATAACTGGAGGGGCTGATCCAAACCACAAAAAGTAATTTAGAGATTTTTATAAAATCTCGGGAATAATTTTTAGCATCTTAAGATACATTTTCCAAAGGGCTTCACTAAATTTATCGTAATACAAAAATCAAAGGAATTCATTACGCTGAGAATTTTCTTTCGTACATTTTTAGAGTGAAAATTTGACCATAGATAAGCAGAAGAAAAAAATAGACAGGAGTGCTGTGTCATGTGTCTAATATGTCTCAGAGCTCAATATCTGTTCCAATTAGGAAAACTCCACATGGTGTGTAAACATGTTAGCATTGGCATGCATCTTTTAGCCTGTTTTTTCTTTTCCCTCACAAGAACTGAGAAATAATAGCAGGATACCTACATACTGCTCAGTCACTGTGAGGCACAGCACAGAAACATGGACTTGTACTGGCAGTGTCACATTATTTATCTGCTTACTTTCGATTATCTTTAATGAGAATTGCATGAATAAATCACTGTGCTTTTAAAAACTTAGGGCATCCTTCAATCAGGAGCAATTCTTTCCTGTCTGGACACCAGAATGCAGAGCATATTCAAGTAGTGAGTTCTGCTTGTGTAATGAAGGGTAACAACTGCAGATCTGATGCTTTACCAGAGCTCTCTGGGTCACACATGTGCAGCAGTCCTGAACTTCACAAGCTACAGTAACAGTCCACTGCTGAGCAAGAGCACAGAGCAAGGGGTTTGCTAAGACATCCGTACTGTGATCTAAGGGGGTAAGACAGACCCCTACCATGGTGCTGTGTTAGATGTGAGAGAAAGCACAGCATAACAAGCTGTGGTGACACACGAAGAGTAGTGGCTTGTCCTTGTACTTCTTGGTGAGACTTGGCTGGAGCTGGAAGAAAAGGAACAGCCTGGGCATGGGTATAGTGCTACCAGGATCCAGGGGCACTGGCAAACCTTGCCAGCTCAAAAGGGTCACTCACCAAGAGGCCACCTGTGAACATTCAATTCATGCACAATGTCCAGCATGTGCCACATTATCCTTTGGCCTGACAACCATAACCCTTGCTGCAGAACTATGGCATGGGAAGATGAAGGACAAGAAACAGACACAGCCACTGTATGTAACCAAGAGAGATGCCAGACTGCATCTTCAGTCAAAAGCCCTCAGAGATGTCCCAGCAAGTGATGAACAGCTTGAGCAACAGGACCAGGATTGGGAATGAGAGTAGAGCAGCCTGCCCTTAGAAGTCTGGGTTTCCACCAAGTTTTCAGTTCAGTGAGTCCCAAAACCTCACTTGAGAGAAAAGCTCTTACAGCCAATTCTCTACAACTAAAATCTGCCAGAGTGGGCAAAGGACTCCAGTTCAAATATCTCTATGTTCAGCAAAGGTCTTGCACTAGTATCTCCAGAGACAGCAGCGTCTTCTGAAACACTCTTGCAGAATGCAGTGGAAAGTGCTGGCATCTATAGCAACTTTCCCAAAGCATTCTTCAGGCCAAATAAGGAATTTATTTTCAAAGAATCCCTCTGCAAAAGAATTCAGGTCACACAGTCTATAGAAAATATTTCACTTCTCATTGCTACTACACTGGCATAAGAGTACTGCAACAATTACTGCTGTCTTTACACACACTGGACTTTGTATCAGCACAGAGAAGAAAATACATGGAGTAAATGCTGTCTAGAGAACAGTGACACAGATGGGTAGCTGTGTTGAGTGGATTGCTCTGGAGGATGTCTCTGCAGTAAAACTGAGCTCTGCCTAGGCCCAAAGCTCCATTTACTAAAGTAATGTAACTGCTATCAACCCAAACTATTAAGCCTGTCTACAAAGACCTGTGGATTCCTACTCACAAAGATTTGCAATAAGATCAGTCACACATTTGAGTGTCTGTGTTATTCATATGCAATTTATCTCACAGGCTGAGCCTGCACAGTCTAACCCAGCACAACATCTAAAGGAAAAACAGTACTACAGGCCCACAGTTTAGAAGCACGTGCATGTGCTTAACTCTGCTCTGTGAGCATGGATATCCCCCTGTGGGACTGGAGCTTGCACAGCGCAGGTTCTCTGCTTTCATGTGCAAGTTACAATCATACTTCTGATTCAGCATTACCATTTTTTTTCTTTGTTTACATCCCTATTTCATACAGTGGCTCTTCCAAAACTATCAGTCTGCAGCCATAGGCATCACACGGAGGACTAAGAGCTTTAAGGAATGTTTTTTCCTTAGGAACATGGATTACTGCCTGCACAGCAAGGCAGACTGGCAGAGAGACACAGAAGTAGGCAGGGAGCAGTGTTTTCAAAATGCTTAACTCCGGAACTTTATCTTTTCAAAATTTAATATTAAAAGTTATATAGTTGCATTTGACTGACACACAGCCTTGATTACTCAAAAAGTCACACTACAAAAGCCTTAGTAAGTCATCTATCTTTTCCTCATGCTAGTGTAAGGTTTCACCATACACTGTACCTTCAGTGCTCTGTCCAGCTAAGGTATAATGGAGAAACTAAAATTCTGCTCTATTTTCAGCCTTCTGAAAGCATCTACTAAGTCTGAGAGGTGTATGACCTCCCAGCAGTGCTTCCCAAACACCCTGGTCCCAAACTAGGGGAAGTCGGCTGTAATTTGTTTCTCAACATGATGTCTTTTCATACCTCACCCTTTTTCTCAGATCATTTGTTAAGAGTTCACTGATTAGTTACAAGGACTACAAGAAGACAGAAAAAGAATGTTTGACCGAGCATATAATGAGTCATGGGTTTAATTTAGTTCCACCAGAATCTCAATGTGACCTTGAAACCTTCTAACACAATAAATCAGACCAGAGGGTATCAGCTGAAGGTGTCTGGCAGATCCCAGTGTATGCTAACTCCGTCGGGTCTACTTCGGAGGGCACCCCGCCTAGGAGAAGCCCATAAAGAGCCGTCTCGGTGTGTAGTCCGCTCTCCAAGAAGGCCGCCCGTGGGGCTCTATTCCCGCAGAGGAAGAGTGGCCACGATCACTCAACTCGCAGCTCGTTTGAAGGCACCGGAGCACGGCCCCACCGCCCGGGTGCGGGTCCCGCGGTCCGCAGCTGATTCTGCAGGCGGGAGGACGGCCCGAAGGGCAGACCGGCTTCGAGCCCCGTGTCCAATGTTTCCCCTCTGCGCGGCCCCCCATGGCGGAGCTGCCCCACCCCGGCCGTGTTAGTCACGCTGCTGTGCCGGGCGGCGGGCGCGGGGCGCGAGCGGGGAGGGGGCCGGGGCGGAGGCGGACCTGCTCACCCCGCCTCCCGCCGCCGGTCGCTGCTGGCGGGGCTGCGAGGCAGGACCCGCCGCCGAGCATCCGCCGGCCTCGAGGTCTCGCTGTACTCCCCGCCGGGACAGGAGGCGGTGGCAGGTGCCCCACCCCGGGACCTTCCGGAGCGCCCACCCCGCAGCTCGGCCGTAGTGGATCCCTCCCTCTCCGCTCCCGTTCATCAGTCGGGGGTCGAGGGCTAGCGGCGGCGGTTGCAGTACCCCGTCGGTCCCCTGCTTGCCCCCCCTCCCCCACCCTTCCACCGAATCGAAGGGGATACCTAAAAGCTGCGGGAGAAGATTATGGCAACGTGAGGGAACAGAAAAGCCGCCTGGCCGGACCCCCCTGTACCCCGGCGGAGAGGAGTGCGGAGCCACGCGGTTGCCCAGCCCGAGCGCTGTTTGCGGCGGTCTCCGAGCGGAGTGGAGCGCTCCAGCCTCCGGCCCTGTGGAGTGCACGCCTCCAGATCTGCCCCAGGTTTGTGAGCTTTGCTGTCCGAGACGAGGCCTCGGCGAAGGCACGGTCTCGCTGCCGCAGCTACGCGCGAGGCCGCGGCACAGACAGCCCAGCGCGGGGACTCGACGTCTCCCGGGTGTTACGTCTGTCCCGTTTCGCCGGTCGATGTCCCGGCGCCCCCTCGGGGCAGCGCCGGCACCTGGCCGGGGCAGGGGAGCAGAGCCAAGCCGAGCTCCACTCCCGGCCCCGAGCGGAGGGGCGGGCGCTCCCCGGGCCGGCGACTGAAGGGCGGCTGTTTGCGGCCGCTGCGCAGGTGGAGACCCGCACGCCTACTACTACCTCCCGGTGGCAGCGGTCGGACGCGCTGCAGGGATAAAGCCTCGGGAAGAGAGGAGGGAGAGGGTTCGCGCTGCGGGTGATGGAGGGGAGGGCCGCCGTCGGGGCTGAGCTGTCCCCGCCGCTGCAACACCGCAGTCCCGCGCCTTGCAGCTTCTGCTAGCTGCCCTCGGCGCTGCCGTTTTTTGATTTTGCGGGTTTTTGTCACTAATAGTAAAACATGCGAAGCCGGACACTGCCTCTTACAAAACCGGGCTCTTTGGACGGCGAGGCGTTAAACAAAGCCCCATCTCCTTTATTTCACTAAGTAATTCATATAAGATGTGGATCACTTCAATTGTTTCTACAATGCAGAAAATACGTCCATAATTAACAGGCTAATACTAACTGGATTATTTGAATCCAGGAATATTTTTAGGATATGGCCTTTTGGGAAATAGAGGGAGTGTGCTAATAGTGAAAAGTATGTGTTTATATTTGGAGTAACAACAATACAGAAATTAAAGAGAATTGAGAAAGATGTCAAAAGTCTCCATCCCATTTCTGTTATTAACTCCTCCATCTCACATTACTGTGCATTTCTGAGAATAAGCTGTTTTATGTTTTCCAAGTTCCATAATGTTCTTCCTTTTGAAGACCTGGCAATTAAAATGGGTGGATTTCTGAGCCTTTCTATTCCAACTAACCAACCTAGCTAACAGATAAGGTGCTGCAAAAAAGAATAATTCTATGCCATTTATAATTATTGTTTGCTTAAGCAATCCCTGAAAGGCTGAAATACTAAAACATTCACGTTTCTGCTAGTCCAAATGATGTGCTACTGTTGTTCTCAATCTATGCATGATGTCCTGGGACTAAATTGTGTGTTTTTAATGTTAGACAGGTTCTTAAAAGAATGTTTGGCTTCAAAAAATACTCTATGTGATTTAAATATGTCGAAAGGGAAAAATTACTTAAACTCTTCTTCTGAAATTGAAACATTATTCTCAACTTGCAAAGTTGGAAAGTTGCACTTCGTAACTGGGTAGGGAGTGTGCTTTAAGGAATGTTTTTTAAAAACATTTTCAGAGGCAATTTGCAGTGTTTTGAATGAGCTTACTGAGTACAGAGTAGTGGCATAGGTTTAGTTAGTTAAGGAAGATGTCCATTGTGGTTGCGGTTTGGGAATACAGAGAATTCTTGATCAGTGAAGGCAATGAAGCCACTGATAAAATCAAATCATATACCCTTTGTAACAGTACCCTAGGCCTCAACAGTCTTAATAGGAAGATCTTCATTTTTAGGGCCTCTTAACTTGGTTGTGGTTTGGTTTTTTGAGTTATCCATCACTTTACTTATACGTATATAAATTTTTTTTTTGCCTTTATTATTTATGAGTTTGAACATATTTATATACAGTTCTGTTATTTACATGAGATCTGAAGAGGCCAAATTTGTTTACAAAACAGACTGCTCATTTTTCCACAAATGACTCTTCTTGGGTTTTTTAAACTTCTGTAAAACTAATAGTGAATCCATATCAATGCTTTTAAAATCACACCCAAATATTTCCAACTTTGTAAGTTATGGACAAATGCACTCTGGGAAGATACGACTTTTGTAATGAATGCTCATAAGCATTGGAGCATCAAAATAGTAGAATCTTAAGTTGGCTGTATTTTAAAAAACTACTTTATTAATTAGTTAATTATTTCTGTAAAATAATTCACTTGTTAAAACCCAGAAAAAAAAACCAAACCAGAATGGCACATGTAGCAAGTACAATACTAGCTTTGCACCAGACAGAGAAGAATACATTAAGCTTTACTCCACATGCAGGATTTTGACATTAAAGGTCTACAGTAATGAAGATGGCAAGTCATTCCTCCATTCTACTCTCAGCTGTCAACGCAGCAGAAGGGTTATCTCCAGAAAAATTAATTATACACAGTACCAGAACAATAATGGCTGGGAGAGGGGCAAAGGGGCGAGCTGAATAGTGGTAGAAGCCTACTAGATGTGGTGAGGAAAAGTCCCACTGGCTGCAGCAGGGCCGGTGGCTCACCCTGAACAGGGATTTCCACAGTGCAGGACCTGTACTCCAGGGACACCCAAAGTTAACTTTAGGATGAAGCAAACATGATACAACTGACACCAAAGATACATCTAAAAGTGATGCTCTACAAGAACATATACCAGACTAGTTTCTTGGGAAAGAGAACTTTTAAGAATTTAAATTGCTTACTTGCCAGATTGCTTTGAAATGAAATAAGGACAGTTTTAGAAGGAATATTCCGTTTTCAGCTTTTATGAATAGGAATGTAGTCCCTTTTCTAAAAATTAAATTATCTGAAGGCAAAGCTTCCATGAAATAAATATTCATGATACAGACATATTTTTTTTTCTTCTGGCAGTTTAGGATTTCTGTGTGCTGGATGAAATCATTGAGTATCTTACAAGATTTTACTTTTTTTTTTTTCTCAACAGCTCAACATTCTCTTCCTGGATGTTCTTTCTTTTCCTTTTGACAGTAAAGATGGAAAGAAAGTGGATATTGGAGGATTTTAATTCTATCTTTTTTGGTGTGCTCTGTCTCCTTTCCATAGATGGAGGTAAACTAGAGCAAGTAAAATGTAAGTAGACTTCAAACAAAGCTGTCACATTCACCTAAACTGGACATTTTCTTTGTATTTTCAGATGTGGTTCAGAAAAGAATGTCCTAAACCTTCTAACATTCTTCCTCCTTCTAATCCTGTATTTAGTAGAATCAGGTCACACCCACATATGGGGTACATTTTTCTAAAGCTGTACAGGTTACAGTGCGTCATAAAGAACATAACACATCAGTAGGAGAATCTGTTTTGTTTCAAATATCCTGAGTCAAGAGCATGCTTAGTTCTATTTAGTAACCTCTGTAAACATCTGACAGATTATCTGAATCTGTCCCATGTGTAAGACTATTGTGCTGAAGTTTTCAACTAGTGTAAAGCTTGTCCAAGACTGTTTTGTTATTTTGTGAAAACAACCTCATATGAACTGGATTAGATTCTCAACATCCTTTGAAAATATTAGGAGTCTCTTAAAAAACTGCAAAGCCTGTCATCTGTGGGAGATGTTAACGCATTTCAGAAATTATGGCAAGAAGGAATAGCTACCCAGATAAGTCTAGGAGTTATTGACTGCTTCAGCCTTATTACTAAATCCCTCCCTACCTGCACAGATTGGGTTTTGGCCTCCTTCTTACAAAAGACATTATTTGCCCTTGAGAAATCATTAAAATTTTTAGCTTTAGTCTCAGCAGCTTCTGCTTCCATGGAAATACATGTGGGGAAAACAAAAGAGACTGAGTTCCAGGAAAGCCTTCTGCCCCATTGAATACACTCACAGGAAGACCATGTGCAGAAACCTTGTTCAAAGAAAGAACAGTGTGAGAAATTACCAAATTCCAGTTGTCTGCTTTTTCATATGTGTTTCATTTGTCATGCTTCTATGTGAAGGAAAAGTAAATCACAGCTTCTGCTAATAGTCCCTAGCTCTGGCTACTTTCTTCTAGCTCAGTAAATGTAAAGACTGTGCCTGACTTGGATCATCACCTGCATGATGAGTATTTTGTTAAGATACCCTGAAGTATAATCTGTACTGTGGGTAAGAATTTAACTGAATTTGGATATCGTTAAGGTGACAGAAAGGAATTCCCACATGTAAACACATAAAAAACACCCTTTTATTTTAGAGATTTGAAGTTTCAATATAAAACCATAATGTGACAGGAAGGGACGGGACAATAATGTCTGACAGGATTCAGACGTGGATTTCTGCAACTGCAAGATCAGAAGTGCTTAGTGAACAAAAGATCTTAAAATAATTTGAAAGCTGATGCATAAGTTATTTCACTATCTCTCTGCAGTACAACGTGGGATTTTCCTGAGTTGGACCAATTGCTTTGGTTTTGCAGTGAAGAGGTTTTGTTTCTTATTAGCCTGTCTGAGTGATCAGGCACTTAAATTTTCTTACCCAAACAGGTGAAAGGATAAACTCACCTTTATACATCATTTTAGGAGTTGCAATTTTGGAAAAATGAGAGACCATGTCATTTATTTTCGCTTGGGAGGTTAGAAAAAACAGCATGTACAATTAAGGGTCTTTCTGTTGTGTGTTGTATAATTCTCTAGGAAAAGAAAAACTCTGCACATCTAAATATACCTCATAAACATGGAATGGAAGTTTTCATTCATAGCTCTTTCAATTTTTTACTGTTTTACAGATTCTGATACATACTGTGTGTTTCAAGATAAGAAATACCATGTAGGAGAAAGATGGCATCCTTATCTAGAACCCTATGGCCTTGTTTACTGCGTTCATTGTCTTTGTTCAGAGGTAGGACTGACGAGTTATTGAAACTACAACTCCTACTTGCTTTGTTGACTAGAATCCTTCCTGATGTAGCTACCATTTGACAAAACCCAAACCTGTTTTCACTAGTGGGTCCTGGTCTTGCTGCAGGAAATAGAGGCAGGTGATCCTGGTGAAAGGAAAATATTAACAGAGAAGACCAATACTGGCAAAAAATACTTGCATAGCATAGACAAAAAAAAAAAATGACTCCTTAATTAGCCAGAAGCTTTGTGGATGCTAGGCATTGCATCTCGACCGATCAGGTCCCACTACCTAAGTATAATCTTTGCAGTTGCACCAATATGGATGATTGTGCTGAACCTGACTTTCGTACTTTGATCTATGTACAGTGCCGACACCTTCCATTCAAAGCATCTGCTGCCCTAAAGTGCTGAAGAAACAGGCTTAGATATCACTGTTAGTAAAAGTCAGTCAAAGAAAAATGAGATGATGAAACACGAGAAAAGGTTATGGGGAGCAGAGAGAATTGGATAGAGCATGAAAGAGCTCTCATCAGTTGATGGCTGATGCAAAAACACAGGAGTCAGAGATCCCCATAGTATGTCATATGCAGCTGGGAGGAGGCACAAAAATGAAGGCAGTTTATGTCTGTTGAGTACTTTAAAATAAACAATAAGGGATCTTAATCACTAACACATGAGACACTCCAGATGCTGAGTTGTGTCTGCTATATTTAATGCAGAATAAAGTGTTCCTTGCTATTTTCCCTCCCTGCAAGTGTCATATACTGGGTCCCTGTGCAGCATTTGCTCTGAGGGAATCTGCTACTACAGTTCAGTGTACAAACAATAGTCCCACAAGTTTAGCTGCAGAATGCAGCTGTGAGAGAAAAAAACAATGTAGTAGAAAGGGAAGGGAAAGTCTTTGTTTAGAGCAAAAAGGAGTTTCCACTCAGCTTTTGTTGATGTATATGCAAAGTTGAAAACTCCCTCAAGAGTTTGTGTGGAGTAAAACACTCATTAAATGGGAGAATGTATCTTGGGAGGAGGGGAAAAAATTCACTGGAAATCCTAGAGGTCTGGATGCAAATAAATGCTCAGTGATTTTTAGAGAGATGTTAGACACTTTGGAGGGATAGGAAACTGCCTGATCATCTCCTCTAGACAACAACATTACTGGAACCCAGGCATACCCACACACTGAACCTCCAAAAAGCAGTCAGTATCTGTTTAATTTTTGACTTGGGTGTGGAAGACAAAGTGATAGTTCAGGGCAGCAGGTTTAGTAAAGAAGGAAATACCACCATACTGCTTATGGTAGTTCCCAGTACATGCAACTCAGAAGTGGATTGGACTCTAATCCCTTGTTTGTTGTGTTTTACCTTTGTTGTACCATGGGGATGCTAAATGTAATCTGGGATAACTTCAGTACTGAGGATGCTGAGGGATGTCTTGAATGTAGTCTTGTCGTCTAGAAGGAAGATTACAAATAACAACTGTGGCATCCACCCTCTCCTTTGAGCTTTGTCATGGCCAAAATCATGCCCATAGAGCACTGATCTACCATAAAAGCTCCTGAAGCTTCATCAGTTTCATGAAGTTTCCTTCAGGAAACCCTCAACAATTTATAATTTTAACAAAATATAGGCATTAGAAAACATATCATGACATAGCACAAGCACAGACCATAAACCAAATATGACAGCGTAAAAGATTAAAGTAAAGTGTGCTACAGATAGCAAGTAAGAGAGATCTAAGTGTAAAGCACGTATGATTCCCTGGCAGGTAGGCAGAGAATCTGTAGAGTCTGATGCAGCAGCTGAGTCCCTCACACTGCAGAGAAAAGCAAAAAAATCCTCAGGGGTCTCTATATCCAGTGTATCAAAATGTCTTTGTTGGCCACAGATATTGTGATCCACATGATGTCTGCACAAAAGTCACATCAGCCAGGCAACAGACAGAGATCTCTGCTCTGTCTCTAAATAGTCTGTCTGTCCATACCCCTGCACACACGTTTCTGATGTTTAAGAAAAAGGTGAGGCAAATTAACTAAATAAAGGCTAAGTTATTCAGCCTGGCATTAAAAAAAAAAAAAAAAAAAAAAAAAAAGCAGCTTTCCTGTTTTTGTGTGTATACAGCATTGTGTTTTTACAACTTATAAGTTACATACTTAAGCCAGAATAAAACTAAACATAATTCAGTATTCTTACCATGTTCCCCCTTCTTTTTACAACACCTCCTCCATCCCCAGTCCATAGTGGAGCCTGTTGACTGTTACTGTCAAGTAAAACTGAGCACTTACAATTTGTCAGATCATTATTTGACTCCCTAAAATAAAGCAGTTTGTTGTTTTTGCTTGTGTTCGTAGTCATATCTGCGGACCTCAGGCTAAATGACCAACACTCCATTGATGCAGAATGTACCTGATGCAGAAATGTGACCTTGGCCGTGGATTAGAGAGACTGACCAGCTCTTGAGTCCTGCTCTGGTCAGTGGGGCTGTTCTCCCAGATATCACTGTGAATGTAGGCATAAGATCAGTCTCACTGATCAATGAAAATATCTCTGTCCTGCAGCACACTGTGGAGTCTGGCTGGCACTGTGGAGGAGCAAAGTTGGCCTGTAGAATTTTATCACAGCTGATCATTCACAGAAAGTAAACATTCACCTTAGGAGATTCCGCAGGATTTAAAATGAAAAAGAGTGAGGTCATAGAACGGGACCAGTCAGCAACATGAAGCCAGTGCAGGCAGTGGCATCCTTTCTTTAACAGCAGTGCTTCACAGACTCCCATGTCTGCTGGGGAAGCAGCTGTGCAGACCAGGGATAGTCCCTATTCTGTGAAGATCCTACAGTCTAAAATTTGCTCCTCTTCTACAAAATCAGTATATTTCATTTCAGTTCTTATTGAAAACAGATAGTGATGATAATTTTTAGTGTCTCTTTCCAAAGCAGATGCACAATTGTAGTTTGTGGCTAGAAATGATCTAACAGTAGGATTCCAGCCTGTGGTCTGCAATATTTGTCAATGAATTGTTTTGAAAGAGATGACTAGAAAGGCCTATACATCTTCTGTCTAGGGGAGTCTGCACATCCACTGAAAACATTTCAGTGATCCAGAAGGCATATGAAAATAAAGTGGGTTTAGTCCTGACACCACCTAAAAGTACAGTCATAACTTAATGTTCATGCTGAAAGATCTTTCTTGTTATAAACATGAGCAACTCAGAGGTAAATTAAGAGGATGAATTATAGATGGGAAAGGGGAATTTGAAATGGATGGTCTTTCCTGGTTACATACACTAGAGAATGAAAATTCCTTGTGTTCTAGTTATAAACCAAACTTAGATGTGGTCAAATAGAATATTATGTTAGTGACATGAATAATGAACCCTATTCCCAAGACTTAAGTCATACTTCTTAGAAAAATGGCTACTTACCGTCTGGGTTTTTTGTCTGCTGAGAAAGCAATAAAATGAAAACAAAAGACTCTCCACAGTTTTCAGGAACAATTACAAATGCTATTGTCTCTTGTGGTCTTGAACCCTCAGTAGGGGATATCTCAGAGACCTACCATTTATCTATGTCTTAGTTTTGGAAATGCAATTCCTAAGCATAATCTGCTCAAAAGGAAAATACAAATGAAAGGAAAAAGAGAAATGGAGATTGTTGCTATCCATTTTTAGACACTTCCTCTGATTTTAAGATTTTTAAGGATTTCTGACCTCCAGCATAAATTCAAAGGCGGTGGAAGTATCTGGGCATATCTTGGTGTGAGTGAAACCAGAATGTTGTAAAAAGGCATTTAATAAAAAAAAGCTTGGATGTAGAGTAGAGAACACAGAAATTTGTAAGATAGCACATTTCATTAAAATACTATGTACTATGTTCTACCTGCAGAATGGAAATGTTTTGTGCAGCAGAATAAGATGCCCAAGTCTACACTGTGCTTCCCCTGTGCATGTACCACAGCTGTGCTGCCCACGATGCCCAGGTAATTCCTAGTGACAAATAGTCTTTTCTGAAATAGTCGTTTTAATATGCTCAGTAACGACAAAATTAAATATATATTGTGGAAAACTTCTGTGAAATAAACATCCTCCTGTCCCATTTAGGTCATGAGAGGCTTGTTCTGCAGTAAGTTACGGTATTTCCCATGGTGTTTTCTGTTTAGGAAATCAGAAGTATAGATTTGTGAAAGGATCAGGTAAGCTACCAAGTCAAATCACCTACCATCCAGGCAGAAAGTAGCAGTTGTTTGTTTCATTGACTGTCCATTTCAGACTCCTTATCTCTAAACTCTATCACAATAAACCATCCCACAAACTTCCTAGGTTTCTGGTTTTGGTGCTTTTCATAAGAGCAGGCCAAAATATATGGTTATTTTCAATGGCTATCTGTTAACAAGCAATTCAAAACTGCTTTGGCAAATGTGCATTTGTATAGTGTCACTGTACAACCGGTCTGGTAATGTTCACCTTTTACTTCTCAGGTTCCAGGCATAGTTTCATAATTAGTAGAGACTGTTGTAAATCATAGAAGCAGTGCTGTACAAGTTTATGACTATATAAATCTGTTGGATATGTATTCTCCAGACTGTACATTTATTATATGCTCATTATTAAGAGCCACTGTATGAAAGAGACTAAGTAGGATCTTTCACGAGCTTGTTCCAGCATTCCTGACCTAATGACCTACCATGGCCTAATGGCTGGTAGATTTGACTGGAGCTTTTCCCTGAACATCTGTCTTAGTGGCACCCCACATTTCCATTTATAAAAGAGTATTCATGCATCATCATAGAACGGAGTTTTATTTTACTTTCTCCAGGGAGTTTAATTGTCTGAGGAAAACAGCTGTTCCCTCAGCAAAACCTGACAAGCAGGAGGCAGTAAGTGCACAATGGCAGAGTGCACAAGAAGGTTACTGTTCAGGTGGGATGGATGTTTTCACTGCACTTACTGGATAATAAATGGTACCCACATGTCAGTTTTGGGTTGGAGTCATCTGCCCAGGTAATTATATACACTCTCTATCAGATATGTGTATCAATATCTGATCTAGGTATCTAGAATCCTTTTTTTGACCAATGACAAGGAACCATTTTGAGCTTATAACTCATCTGATGCTGTGATGCTGTGTTTGTGTCTTAGCATGAGATTGAGGCCATTCAACTTTGAATCCAACTCTTTGGGGCTGGAATGTCCAACTGATGATTGGTATTTTCTCTGTAATGGTCTACTATGTAAGAAAGAAAAATTTCTAAGGTAAAATTACTTCCTTGGCCAACTAGAACTTAGTAAAATAGTAAAGTGCTAGGAACACAAACCTTTCTTTTGTTTCCAGATCAAAAGAAGGACTGGTGTGCTGGTGTACCCAAAATCTAGTCTGTTTTTCCAGCTAATATAAGCTTCAGTTGGGAACACAATCATCTAGATACCCATTACAGCTGTTGGAAATGTGAGGGTGATGCATCCTGTCACCCAGACTGAGAAGACTTTTTCCGCTGATTATTTAAGGAACACAGGAAAACTGGATACTTACTTTCTTGACAGTCTAATTTAAATCACAGAAGTCCTTCTCAATAATTGGCCTTTGCAATCAGGAACTTTTTCTATTTTTTTTTTAGTATCTTCATATCTTATTTACTATAGAAGCAGAATTACTTCTAGATTGTTTGGTTTTGCTTCAAGTGCTCCTTGGCAATGAACTGTTTTGGCTTTTTTCTGTTCATGAGCTTGATACCTATGATACCTCATGATACCTATGAAGATTTTAAAACATTCTGTTGTGATCTAGTAAAGAAGAGTAAGGCCCCATGTAAACTCTCATGTCCATTTTATCAAGGTTCTTTCTATTCATAGTCTTCAGCTGGAATTTTGTACTCTATGTTTAAACTGATAAATATGGAAAATTATCGGAATGAGCCTTTCCTGAATTGTGATCTATTATCTTCTCTTAGCTGCTCCTAAAGTCTGTTTGTAACCAATCTGCTACAAATGATGGGCCATTACATTGCTAGTTGTGCACTATCTTATTAAAAATGTGAGTCCCACTAAGGTCCATTTTCTCCCTAATTGAATCTGTAACAATGTTAGGCAAAAGAGAACCAAGAGTCTCCTGTGATTTCAGGGGTTATTTGCATTCTGCTTTCTGCAATGGTTATGTGCATCATACTTGGTGCTCTGTCTTCAATGGTAATTGTTCATGCGTGATCTGAATAGGTATCTCAAGCATTCTTGCAGGTCTTATGCCAACTTTCCAGTCCTATGTGTCTGACATACAATGCTTTTTGTGCAACATTTCATGATATGTAGGAAATTGACTTCTCTCATTTTCCTGGTTGTTTTTCAACAGAAGGTGTGAGAGCTCTGGCCATTTGCCATCCATGTGAATTTCTCGTGTAAATGCTCATTATATCTGTCACATATGTCTCCCCTCCATTTCTCAAGCTGTATTACAGAAATGAGTGCTGCTAGTCAGAGTGACTGGGGCTCTTCTCTTACCTCTCTGCAGGCCTTCTAGAGTGTAACTGTGCAAATCATTGTCTCCTTGTTTAATGAAGCAGAGGTAATGCCAGGAAGCAGCATCTTTCATTGGACATTGAACTTTTTAGCTACCTAAGTGAAGGAGCTTTTGAAAGGATCCCTTTGAGAAAAGCTGGCATTGCTCTCTCCCTGGAATTAATGTCTTCTGCATCCTTAGTGACACTGGACTCACTGACACAAAGAAATGCAGTCTTTGTATCCTGTCTCCCTGGCACCAGACCTCATGAATCTTAAGTAGTTTTCAGACATATGTTATGAAGCATCTTCTATCAGTGGTTCACCAGCTTCTATCACAGATTCCCTGCTAACCTTTCTTTTTTTAAACCTATTCTTTCTAGCATTGGCAAAATCCAGACCTTGTTTCTTATATGGATCTATATATTCCTTCCTTTTGCAGCTCTGAAAAGTATTTTACTATCTGAACTATATTCTTCTTATCAATACACATATGCAACAAAAAACCTAGGGTCATATGAATTGGGATTCTTTTTACACGCTAGTGAGATCCAAAGGACATCACATGCTTCTGAGTTTGATTTCCTTCCTTCCACCTCAGGATGCTCCAGGCATCATCAGAGGAGAGGTGATTTGTAGTCAGGGAGAGACCATCACCATCCTTCTTAGATCTGGATCAGCTCTTGACCTAGAGTGGACTTCAGAGCTTCTGCCTCCTATCATGAAAAAATAAACTTCATGTATGTGTTCTTCAAGCATTTAGCTGTGGCTGTCTTTTATGGCACTTCTATGGACAATGCCTTTAAAGCTGAACATTTATTGTAGATTGTATAATTTCTACATTCAACAATTATGAATCAAAGTATTTAGAGTCTAGCTAAAGATCAAATATGTAAATCTAAGAAAAGCTTACATCAGACCAAAAATTCACAATTGTAGGATTTAGGAAGGGTTTCCACATTGCATTTGATGGTTCGCTTTTTCAGCAGATAAGGATGGAATGAATGTATGAATCAGCCCATTTGGCACCAGTGTTTTCTAAGCTTGCTGCGCCGACTAAAAACACTGCCTTCCAAGAACATTCGTTATTAGTAACATGTTTAAGTTTAAGCTCCTTTAGTACTATTGTTTTTCTTTATCAAATTCAAACCACTTTCCTGATGTACTTTTGTTCCTCTTTAGATACAGAAATTCCAGGTGGCACCTATGTACATAGCTGGTCTAAAAATGTACCAGATGAGGTATTTCACAACAGTGGGCTGACAACATCACCTAAAAATAAGTTTGGCTCTGTCTGCATGATAGACTACAGCATGACCCAGTAGTACCTGAATCTTTGAACTAACTATTTTAGATCCTGGAACAGCACAGGACTTACTGTGCTGAAGAAGCTGTGCTCACTTGCTGAAGAAGCAGGAAAAATGTGCCTGCCATGAGCTCAGTGACTGAGCTAGTCTAGGTGACACCCTGCTCTCTGCAGTGTTGATAAGGACTCAGTATTGCGAGGTGCAGGGCATGTACAGCACCTGTTGACCTGACAGACATTTTATAAGTAAATACAGAGCATATGTGTAGTGCACCACATCTTGTACTGAATTACAACCAAAATCTTCAACTCTGGATGTTGGAATGCTCTGGTGGAGTGATTTTTCTGTTGAAGAGTGCACATACATTAAACCATTTGGTGAAGAGGCTTTGGGTTCTACCCAGCTCACACACCAGAGCTCCCAGGATTTCAGTTATAGTCTTCTTACCCTTCCATTCCTGAACACTTTTGGGATGGAGGAAGGGATACTATGCCCAGCTCTTCCATTCTCTGTGCAACTCTTCTTGTTACCACCTACCCTTCTCATATCAGCGAGAGTCCTAACAATGGGTAATTATCTGATAGTAAAAATTAATTATTTATTTGGAAGTAAATTTGGTTTAGAAATATAATGGTACAGGCATTCCAGGAAGATGTATAATTTTTTCCTATTGATGTGTGCTTAGATAATTTGATTTGGTTTGTGATTTGCCTTTATCACTACCTTCACAAGGAATGTTTGCTATCACAGCCAGATTGAGGTTGTTGCTTGTTTCCATTCTGCTTTTTTGACCATAAAAAATTTTTAGAAATCTATCTGTATATCAGCATCCAAAATGCATTTGAAAAAAATACAAATCATCCCACATGGATGACAGAACTTCAGTTCTTTGGACTGACATGATAGGATAGGATAAGCTGCTCAGAATTTTTCCGACATAACTTCCAAGACCTTCAAAGAGACTTCAGAGAGTATTTAGAATGCACCAAAAGTTTCATTTAATTTGTTTTTTTGCAGGAGAGTGATTGGTGGATTCATATAATATTTTAACTTGAGAGCAGAAATTAAACTAGAGCAACCTAGAAAGTGTTTTATGAGCCCTTCAGAGTTGCTGGGCAGTTGATAGGCAATTTTTTATGCAACTATAAAAGAAAACACAGGAAATTAAGCTGCAGAAAATATATTAAAATAATGTGAAGGGCTTGACTTTAGCCCTAGAAAGATAAAATATAAGCAACAGCCTTTTGAATGTTTAAACAGAAACTACATCTTTGCCTAGAATTTGGATGTAAGTTCATAGTGTTTAGATAAGGTGCTACTAGTTCCTCCAAGCAATGAATTTCATACACTTTCTACCATCTGACCATATTAAAGACTAGCTGTGGTGATTAACTCTGAATTACCCTGGAGTTTTTAGAGCTTAACTTGGTCCTTAAAGTTATTTTGATGTTAAGCGTTTTGTGGCTTAATATCATTGACACCTGCACCTCCAAGAGGCACATATGGATTTTATTTAGAGCTTGTGTTTGCAGTTTTTGGATAGTGCATGACTTTTCCATTCATTATTATTGTCAGCCTCTTCCACTGCTTTGAAGACAACATCATTGCACAGCTTTGGTTGGTTGTTAAAGGAACCTTTACACATAATTTTAATTTGTAATATTACAAATTTACAAAACAGATTTCTAATAATTTGGGTTGTGATGCATGACTGAGGGAAAAGGCTAAATGCACATGGACTCACGTTTGATCCACTTTCTACTGTAGTCAATCAACAGATTTCTATTAACTTTGATTGTTTTTGGACTCAGTCTTCTATGAGAACAGATGCAGTTACTGACTATGATGTAGTCTTTCTTTCTAGAAATATTAAGGAATATGGTAGAAGTATAAGACAGAAGATGAAAGGGGAAGCTGCCTTTTTCCTTTGCCACACAGAGCAGATATTTGGGCCCGGTTCCAAATATAGTTCAATGAACTTCATATCAGACCTTGAGGTGACACATTCATGTAGAATGAAAACAAAAGTAGAGGGAAGAAATTAAGCAAAAGAATTTTTAATAGGAAGGAAATCCATTTGGTCTCGTATGCTGTGGTACCATTCTCCAAGGACCTCAGCCACAAAGATTGCTTAAAATAATCCTAGCTGACCCCTAAAAGCTAACCCTTCACTGAAACAGTGTAACAGGTTTTCTCTGTCTGAAGTTCCTATATTTTCATGAGATGATCAATGAGGGCTTAATTCTGGTGATGAAGTAGGTCTAGAATATTTGTGTTTTACCCTACTTGATGTGAAAATGGTAAAAACTTTTTTACCACTTTAAGAAAAGTCTCCTTTCAGCAGTTGGTGGTTTTGACCTTGTAACAGTCAATTTGCAATAGCAGTTTATTCCCCCATGTGCTGCTAGCTCTCTGGGCTCAGTTTAGATATCCAGCCCTGAAGGTGTTCTAGGAGCAAGTCTGGAATGTGTAGAACTGACTTAGAGGTGTTGACAGGTTTCCTGCCTTTCTGAGGCAGCAATATGCAAGAGGCTTTTACAGATACTGAGGAAAGATGGTAGATAGGAAAATTTCTGGAAAAAATGGAGCATGTTTTATTCCAGGTCACCATGACACCTGTGCTCCACAATGTTCCTCGCTACCTGTAAGATATTCCCTATCTGCTTTCTCTTCTTTAGCACTTCTGCATTTGGCCCCTCTCACGAAGTAGCCCCGGCATAGTACCTCATACCCAAGTGGCCAAAATATGATCTTGGAACATTTCCTGCACTGAAGGTTTTTTTGGGGATGTGAACCACCATGGCAGAATGTGGAAATCCATGTTCCTACCTATCTGCTTCTTTGCACTGACCTTTCTGGTACAAATGGGTTAGCAGACAAACATTAATTGGATCTCTGAGTACAAAGCAAACATAATGTTTTTACTGTACCTTAATTTGACTGGAACTGCAGGAAAATAGACAAGAGCTCTGTGTTATATGAAGTACTGCTATTCATGCATGAAATGCACTACATAAACACAGAAGAATATGATTTATGTGATCTTTTTTCCATATACACGAGAATCTTTTTTAAAGAATATTTTAAAGATACAGTTTATACACATAGCATCAAGGTTAGTTCAATCAACAGAGTTTTTCCAGGTTTATTCAACATAACTATGATCAAAATCTCACTGTCATTCTCCTAGAATTAATCTTTTGCAGTGGAGCATGAAGCCTATTTTGTGAGCCTTTATGCAAAACTCATCCCTATATCTTTCTGTGTGTCCATTACCCTACAGAATAGTTTGTTGCGAGGGAAAAGACCTGGACTCCATGAAAGAGGAGAATTAACTATATTTTTTTAACAAAGGGACTTAGGGGTATGTGCAACTCCTACCTGGGCAAAGAGTTTTCCAAAAGCAGGTATCAGGTAATGAAAGTACTGCCCACTTGTGTTGGGCAGTGTGTGTCCCCGAGCTGATTCAGTTTTCAAAGAATTTTCAATAAGCAAAATAGGAAGAAGTTGATACTTTGATCCTTTGATACTTGAGTCCTGTTCCCCTCTGGCAATAGAAATGCTTGTGGTCTGCACATTTCCAAAATTTTTATTTTTATTTCATAATTGCTCCTCATGTGTGGCTTCTGAATGAGTAACCTATAATTCTTAGGCAAATTTTTAGTTACAAGAAAAGTAATGCAGCCTTGCATGATGCTGTTACAACTTGAGGTGTACAGAAAGCAGCATGTGAGATCACTGGTGTCCAACGACAGTTTCCTGCACGAGGATACAGCCCAGAGAGCTCTAGAGTCCCTACTGCAACTAAACTGACACTTTCAGTTGAGTACATTAAGTAGCAAAACTGACTGGGAATACTAGGAAATGTGCAGAAGAGATGTTGGTGCAAACAGTTGTCCTGGAGTTACAGCAGAATCCAATTGCTTCTCTAGTGAATGTAGTTCCAAAACAATCCTCAGTCTCTTGGTCTGTACATGCTTATGCTCTGTGTTGATTTAGAAAACGTGTTTCATAAAATCCTCTCTGGATTCAAATTCATAATCTATCATCTGTCTGCTTTGAAAAAAACAGATTATCTGCAAAACAGTTGCCAGTATGGTAAGTTTCTTAAGGCATTAGACTTTGTGATTAATTTCATACTGTTTAGCACTATATTGTTTTTGTAAGAGTGGTTAATAAAATAGACAAACTGTAAAACCCAAGCCATACTGGGCACCCAGCCTTTCTGCTGGACACTAAAAGCATATTATTTTTTCATTAAATGACAATAGGTGATTCTGAATGTTGAAGTTTAAAAATAGTTTCTAAGCCAGCAAGCCAAGAATCTGTAGAATATTTTTAAAATGTTCTTTGCCAGATGTTCTGTTACTAAAATAAGCAATAGTGAGACTGTTAAGTACTAACATGAATGGACAGAATATTGTAGGAGAAAGGATATCATAGAGATGCAATAAAATGCCACAGACCCTTCCTAAGGTGCTGTGCAAGGTCCCAGCAGACCCTGCTGAGGGTGTCGAGTAGCATGAGCTTTGCTTGTGCCTTCACTGGCCAATGTACAGTGTTCGTTTCAGGAGAACACTCACTTCAACCTGCTGCTGATTGCAGGTCAGTACAACTAAGCACAATGACTATCAGAAAGCCAAAATGTCTCATCTCCAATGTCAAGGACCGCACAAAAGCAGCTGATTTTTTTGTTTTCAGATGTAATATCATAAACACTTCACTGATCATCATGCCATGACTGTACTGATTCTGAGGTAGTTTTCCCAGTTTGTTAGGTATTGTCCTAAATTGTTCATTAGTAATTATGCCTGGATCCTAAAGCCATTCCTAAGACAAGACATTCCCCATTTCCCAAAAAATTATATTGCTCATAGATGGTGATTGCTTTTCACTCTCTGCACATAAATGATTTTGCAGAACTTACCTGGTTTTCAGACATCAGGAACTACCCATGGAATTTGTCTGAGCTATTCAAGGGATTGGTAGCAAATAACTGATGCTCTTCTGCTTCATATCCAAGTAAGGGTAAAGCGTCTCAGGGCCAAGTTTTTATAACAGTCCAGGAAGGAATAGAATTGTAAACATAAAAACTGAAAGATGGTGTTTCCAAAACTGACTGTGATCCATGTGATACAGAATCTGTTTTTCCCAGAAGACTGAAAAGTTTGGTATGTGTACATTTTTGACTCTTCCCTCAAACCTTGGCCCTAGGACACCTCAAGTCATGGGTAGACCATAAGGAACGCAGACAGGCTTCTATGAAAAAATATGTGATTGGAGCAGTTTCCACTGAACGAGAAAATTTCCATAAAATTTCTGTGGTTTATGAAATTCATGCCTAACAGTGTTTTGTCAGACTATCAGGAAAGCATTGCTTCAGTTCACACTGAGGGAGCATCCCTTTATGGCAAACTTTGCCATACTGTTTCTTCACATGCTTTGTCAATACATGAATATGTATATGAATATACGTGAATATACATGAATACATGTCAATACATGGAATCTGTGAGCTATACTTGTATGCACTTCTAGTTCATAGTTTACTTTCACATCAAGTTGTACTACAGGTCTTAGTTGATAAAAAACCTGTTTGTATAGATCAACAGTTCCTCACAATACAAGCATCAATCTCAAACAGCATTTAAGCACATATGTTGGCTGAATCCTGAAGGAAACATTTCTACTAGCTTCATTGGGCCTGGAATTTACCTTGTGTGTATGGGACATCAGTGAAAAACAGCCCAGGTAGACAAAAGAAGCTGGACAGAATCCCATGTTTGGTAGAGAGGAATGTTTGGATATAAGGATTAAACATAGCCACCATTGTCTCCAGTTGCTTTTTAAAAAATAATTGTTTCGAAGCTAATCCATTTTTGATGTATTTTTTGATGAGTCGTATTCTGTTGTCTGTTTGTAAAATTGGAAGGATTTCTTTAGCCAGGTTTAACCTCTAAAGTTACTTACAGGATAAATTGAAATCCATATCAGGTCATGTGGAGCCCAGGTTGTACATCTTGGCTCCTGATATTACCTAATGCTAATGCAGGTGATTAATCACTGCTATCAATATTGGAGGCTCGTGGTCTTATCTTGATCATGCTAAAATGGTAGGCAAATATAAGCACGCCTCTCATCTTCCATAGAGAAGTCTGAGCTCTTACAGAATAAATGTCAGACACAGAAACAGAGATATTTCCTTTTCAATTGATGCTATAACATCTATAACCTTTACATGGTATGTTGTTTCCACTGATGTGCTAAGAATGCCAGAAAAAAACTCAGATTGAACCCAGTTAGTTAAAATTATTCACATAGATAGTTTGCCTGGCAAACAGAGGCAGCTAATTAAAGCAGTGTTAATCAGCACCATTAAAATGACAGATAAAGCTTTGGGGACTGCCGTGATTAGAAAGCAAGGTTTAGCAATAGAGCTTTGAGCAATGCAGTATATTTGCAGTTAATTAATCTGACTCTAACCTGTGTTTTCTAAGGCACAGAATAATGTATGCTAATATCAGTATTAATGACAAAATTTTTCAAAGCTTAAACATGGCACTTAATAAAATAATCCACAGTGATTCTAATTCACATTCTACAGGAGAGTATGATACCATGGGGGAGTCTGAAACCCTCTAATTAGCCATGATTTAAAAAACATTAGGAAAGAAACCAAGTCTAAGTTGAAGAAAGTTACACAACAGCAAAATTAGACAGACAGAAAAACTGCACCAGACAGAAATTATATTTGGACACAGAAAATAAACAAATCTTCCTTGCAGCTCCAGGCAAATGCTGTTTTTGGAAAGGATCAGTTATGCTCTCCAGTATGCCATCTCCAATATATGACTGTATTTTTTTGCAATAACAAGTAATGTGGTCTTGATCTGAAAACTTCTTTAAGACCTGATTCTATGCAATAATGAAATATGTTCAGTCACTTAATGTGCAGCATGGGACTCAAATCATGGTCTTACATCCTGTAATTGAAACTCACTTTTCTTACAATTATTTCATCAAATAAGACTTCAACTGCCTGAAAGGAGGTTGTAGTGAGGTAGGTGTCAGTCTCATCTCCCAAGTAACAAGTGACAGGATTAGAGGAAATAGCCTCAAGTTGTACAGGGCAGGTTTACTTTACATATATTTAGAAGGTTTTGACAGACGGGGTTGCGAAGCGTTGGAACAGACTGCCCAGGGAAGTGGTGGTATCCTCATCCTTGGAAGTGTTCAAAAAACGTATGGATATGGCACTTGAGCACATGGTTTAGTGGTGAACATGGTGATGGTACTAAGTTGACAGTTGAACTTGACAATCTTAATGGTTCTTTCCAACCTAAATGATCCTGTGATTCTCTGTGATTGATTAAAAGAAACATAGATGAAAACAACTACCTAGTGCAACTCTCTCTGTCATCATTTTCCAAGCAATAAAAGTTTCAATCTCCTCCTTCGTTACTTAGAAGCCACAGTTTAAGGGCATTGGTGATTTCCTACAGAACAGATGTGGCATATGCCAAGGTAAATCTGCGGTAAAATTTACTGTCTTCATCCAGCACTCTGAAGAGTCATGGTGAGTCATTCAGGTATTGGTCTTTGCAAATGTCAGACCACAAGCCACACACTGCTTTTGGACGGGCATCCCACGTAGGCACAGCAATGGCCTGTAGAGGCTGTGTGAACAGGGCCTCGTCTCCAGTCAAGGACTATCTGTGTTATCCTTTCATTTCTCCTTCCATTTTAATTTCTTTCCAGTCTTCTGCTCTTTCAGTTGCCCAAGGGCAAGGAGATAACTAAAGGTTTGTCAGTCTCTCCTTCTGCAAGTTCTGAAAACAATGCATTTCTATGCCAAACACAGGTGTTGTCAGGGCTCTGTACTCATAAGATTTTGGAAAGGTGTCATTTGACACTCTTGATTGCATTGAAATAATGGTGTATCCAGTGCTTCAGTTGTGGAAGTGCAAATACCAAGCATGTCAGGCAATGAAATATCAGGCAAGGAACCCTAACTAGCTGACTTCTGCCAGTCTCCTACAGAATGGACTTTGCTGACCCCATACACTCTCAAATATTGTAGTACATGTATGTTCCACTGACAGATTTGACATTTACCATTTAAAGTATTAATATTTGTTGGACCAATGCAATTAATATATGCTTTTATGGAGATCTAAATGACAGTGTTTAATGCCAGTGTATACCAGCAGGAAACTGCTTTTTCACTTGAGCTCACAGCTAAAAAATGTACATTCTGCAGTATGGTTTCACAAAACAATATCTCCAGGTTTACCTGACAGGTAATGAAAGGGACTATAGGAAAACCTGAATTTTCAGGCCAGGTTTTGTTTATGTGAAAGCCCAAACCCACTGACTGAAATTTCATCTGCATTCTTAGAAATTTGCTGTGATTTGGGCTTCAGAGAATGAGCATTTCACTGTTACTTCCACAGAGCCCTTGTTTGAAATGTCTTTTACCATGCTGAGATGCTAAATTCATGTGAATATACTACATAAATATGTAGTGCCAGGTTCACTGCCCAAGCAGTATCAAGTAACTTCATGGGTAAGCTGTACTTCCTTTGCAGAGTTTATCAACTGCTAATAGCTAAACAATCTATGGGATGTTTTAGCATAAGGTATGTAAAGCTTTATGTCTTTAAAAAACATTTAACCCATGCGGTACAGAACTCAATATGATACTGAGTTGAAGCAGGAGGTTTCAGAGTTGGATTGACAGTGCCTTATTGTACACTTTGTCATATGCACTGAATTCTGCAAAGTTCCTTCATCTGCACATCTGACATTAAAATGCATGTCAGAGAAAAATCAACTTTTGGTTAGCTTTTGGCATCTGCCTTTGACGGCCATTTTGAAAACAAAGCAGCAATGAATTGTGAAGGCTACTAGGAAAAAACACTTACTTAGTACAGAGCTCTCTTTTGGTGATCCCATTGTCTTCATTGCTGCTCCTTTACCAAAAGGTTTGTGCCTGTGAATGGCAGGGAATCATCCATGCCCTGTGGCACAACTTGCTAATCTGCAATTAAGTTCTCTCTGGGCTATAATACTAGAAATAATTTTTAAAAAGAACAATATCAGTACTCAGTACTAAGAAAGGGGAAGCCCTGCTAGAACAGGGCTATTGATAGTGGGATTCTGTGTGTATGCAGCACCTAATGCCTTTTACATTAAAGCGTGAAAGAGCCACACGTAACAAGTAGGCACATAACCATGCTCCTCTGTCCTAATACCAAATGCTACAGAACAAGGGAAAACACTGTAGACTGAGACAGGCCATTAGTGCTGGCATTGCAGTTGGTCATCAGCATCCTAGGATTAACTGGGATGGTCAGCTCAAAGTGTGATTTACCAAAGTTCAGCATGATAGTATCATATCACTTGTACTTTGCAGTATGACAAAACTTGTCCTTCCATAACAAAGGGAAATGAGAGAGAAGGGAAGTTTTTTTGCATTTATGACATTGTGAATTATTGAGAACTATTGCATGAAATGTTCCTTTCCCCTTGCTTCCAGAAGACTCCATTTTCTCAGTAAGCAGCAAAATCACCAGGAAATCCTGTGAATACAATGGCACTACCTACCACCATGGCGAAATGTTTGTGGCTGAGGGGCTTTTCCAAAATAGGCAAGCAAACCAGTGTGCCCAGTGCAGCTGCTCAGTAAGTAATATGATTTGACAGATCCCTGCTCTGTCTATGCTCCAGTTCTCCTTTCTAGAAGATGTGACACTGAAATATAAGCAGTACAGAGCAAAGGCTGGGAATTGAGAATTAATGCTGAAACTCATGAGAGTGCTCAGAGCTAGTGTGCAGTACCTGGTAAATAAATGCCAGACCTCTTAAACACAGTGCATACCCTGCATCTGCTCTAACTGAGCTTACAGTGCAAAGGCAGCAGGTAAAATATTGCTGCTTGGCATATATAGAATATTTCCCTTCAACCTAACTGGAAAATACAGCACTAAAAAAATGACTGATTTCATTTAGACTGAGCTGATAAGTAAAGAGCCCGAAGGCTGGGAGGGGGCAACTCTGAACTGGCACTAGGCCACACTCCTGAGATGTCACAATTCAAATCCAGTATATTTTAGCAGTTACACAGTGACTCTTCAGAGTATGAACCAAAATATCCCGCTCAATCCGGTCAGCTCTTCAGTATCAACTATTGGCAGCTCTCTACTTCCTCTCATAAAGTAATCATCATACTCTTCTTCATGAACTAAGAATTTCATAGGCCAGATACTGAACAGACTGCTCTCATCTAATATTCTGCTTTTGCATAGAGTGGCATTTATGTAAACATAGATTTAAGCTTGTCTATGAGGTTCTTGACCTCTGGTGCTCTAAGGCACCAACTCCGGAGCTTTTGGCTCCTACTTCATCGGGTTATCTTCTAAATAAGCTAAACAGCTAATAGTTAAAAAGGTTATTTATTATAAAACACCTCTTATTACAAAGCACATCAGTCTCAAAAGCATGCAGACAAGCAATGGCAAAAGCAGTAGCAAAGCAAAATCAAATGGCAAGAGCAAATGGCTAAAAGCCAAATACCTAAAAGCACCAACTCTTCTCAATACAAACTCCTATATAGGATTTTTCCAATGAGCTAACACACAAATTTGGACCACCACTCATTAACCTATTAGAATTCTAGTTTCTTAACACGCTAGGTTATGTATAAGACTACGCATATAACCTATCTTGTTCTATTTGAAAAATGTAAGCAATATTCTTCCTATAGCTTTGTTACGTCTAAGCAGTGTCTACAACTATGGTCCTGGAGCCTCTTACTGAAAATATCAGTATGTTTTCAACCTTCACTAGAACTCTCACTTCCATTCTGGCATTTGAAACCTTTCAGCTACTAAAAGCACTAGGGCTCCTACTAAATCTTACAAACTTCTACTTAAACGTCTACTTTATGTGTGAGTGGCTTATACTTCAACCCATCCAAATGCTTTAATTCAAGCCCTGCACTCTGATTTCTTTCTGAAGAGTTCAGAGAGACTCCTGATCCACTGACTCCAACACATGTCCATAAAAAAATGAATATGCAGTGCCAGACAACCAGTGATTCCTTCTAATTTCCCTTTTGTGTTTTCCTGGCAGGAAGGAAATGTGTACTGCGGATTGAAGACTTGTCCGAAATTAACTTGCTCTTTCCCAGTTTCTGTTCCGGAGTCATGCTGTCCAGTTTGCAGAGGTATGTTCAAGCACAGTCACAGAAAGACAGGCTCTGAATTTACTCCTTTCCCTTTCAGAGCCTTGTGTGTGCACCAGCACTGTCACTCAGGACACTGTCTGCAAGTTGGGAAATAACCCTGTGTGTGCCAGCAATGTAACCTGTGTTTTCCTAAGTTGAAACAAGGTGCGAATCTTCTGATGATAAAGTTGCAACTCCCTAATGGAGTAAATAAAGGCTTCAAATGGTGTATTGAAATAGCTGCCATTACTCTGAGTAGAGAAGCTTTGTAATAAAAGATGAGCTTCTATCTGACAAGTTTCCAGACCTACCAAGTTGTGCAAGACACAAGCGTTTGAATTCAGAGGCAAGGGCAATTACTCCAATTTAAATTAAGTGTCAGAAAATGGTCAGGTGACTTCAGTATTTTACTAGCAATTGCATTTTCAATCTTGTAAACACAGGACACTTGATTCTAGGGGCCTTCCCAGCCTCTCTGAATGTCTAAACCTAACTGTCTATCTAAAATCCCAAAATGTCTGAGAATTTCTAAATGTATTTTATCTCACTATTAATATTATGGCACTTGAATACCATTTCCAGAGTATGTAAGTATCTATGGCCTGTTCTTAAAGATACAGATAAGCACCTAAAGGTACCTGTACTTCTCAGAAGTGCCACTCATAATATCTGTGATGCTGGAATGCTTTGAAAAACTCTCCTGCTTGCACATTTGTGCTGCCGTATTCTTTTGATATTCTGCTCCTTTGAACTCAGTACTATTGGATGGTAAAAATAAGTATTATCTAGTTGGTTGTACAATTTTCCACATGGTGCAACAGTTGCATAACACCAACCAGTACAATCCCCCAGCCCCTGACCTGAGGAGTTGACTGAGTGCACAAACTGAGCAGTGAAGGGCTGAACCAGTAAGAAGGTACTTGAGAGTGCATCAGTGCTAATAAAGTAACTTATGTATGGCACCATGGAGGACCTGAGCTGATCTCTCGGGAGGGCAGTGCTCTGTGCTGCATGAACATGTCACCTCAGACAGAACAAGGATGAGGATCTCTCTGCAGTGCTTCTTGCATAGAGATTGTTCCTCATTCTTTGCCACTTTGCCATGTTACTCTACAGTATCTTTGCAAATCTTGAAAGTTTTTACCAGACAAACTGCTTATGAAGCCACCTGATCTCTAACAAGGAAAATGATAGTTCCATTCCCAGGAAGAAATACAGTGGTATACTGTTTTAAATGTACCACATTGACAGTTAATTAAAGTAAATCCTTGTTAATTGTCTGATGTCAATTGCCAGGTAGTTATTTGGCCTGTATCTGAAACCAGCCTCTTTCAGTTACAAAAATCAATCTGATTTTCAAAGTACAAAGCTATGCAGTAAACCAGCCTTACACTGGAGAAATCAGTCACTTCAGACACAGTCACTAATGAGAAACCGGTTCATTAGGATTTCCATATGAAAGGTGAGATTATATCAGATAATGCACTAGATCCAGGGCTTTTTTAATGTATTGTCCTGCTCTTATTTAAAAATGTTAAAATGATAATTTATCTCATAATCTGCCTTGTCCTTTTCAATATGGCAGAAGCTCTTTTATCTCTCCTCTGTGTTTTTTGTGAAATGCAAAGATCTAGCACAGCTAGTGGGGAGGAAACTGTGAGTTCAGTTTCTCCTCCCTGCATGGCCAAGTATATTACTATCAAAATTTGCTGATTTTCATATTCATTCCTCTGCTACTCACTAGACCCTAATACAGCTATAAAGCCAAGTGAGACTTTTCCCTTCTGTATCGGCCAGGGTGTTGCACAGTTAATGCTCTAATGGATGCTGTTCTGCTTTGTGTACAGGAGATGGAGAATTATCTTGGGAACATTCTGATGGAGATATATTTCGACAGCCAGCTAACAGGGAAGCTGTAAGTGGCACCTACAGTTTAAAAACATACTTTCTTGCTGTGCAGTGCATGCCAGTATGTTGGAGGAAAAGAGAAAAGGATAATAATGGGTCTGAATACCTACTGCCTCATTTTAGATTCTGTGAATCTAGCCCAAAATAGGTTTCTTTCAGTCAACGTGCATTCACGAAAAATGTTGAATTAAAGCAGGAGCTCCTGAAATGTCTGGAGTTGTTTTTTTCTGTATATGCTCTATAAGAATAAAATTTGACAGTATTGGTTTGCTATGCAAGAATTGCTTTTAAATAGTAATTGCAAAAACTTGCTTCCCAGTTCACATACACACATAGATATTTACTATAGGGCTTCACTGTCTTTGGTGGTAAAAGTATCCATTAACAACTTACTGCTCAAGATGTTATTTTTGTAAGAGCATTTGGAGAGAATCTGAAGGATTTTTAAGTATTGGGTGCACTGCTAAAGTACATGAACCAGCAGATCTTTGGATGAGTGGGAAGAATCATGTCTATAAAATAAGGGCTGTAATAGGAAACCTTCAGGTTCATGAGCATTTTGGAAAAGGACTCTCTGAAAAGCAGCAGTGTTTTTGCTCTAGAAAACATGCTGTGTTTCAGTACTTGTTCCCTACTCATGCCCCTTGTTCATTGGAATGAGATGTACTCTCCTGCTCTCTTTTTGTCTCCAAACAGAGACATTCATACTATCGCTCCCATTACGACCTGTCACCCAGCTCTGCCAGGCAGGTAGTCAACATTCCACGATTTCCCACTGCCAGGAGTAACCGTGGAGTCCTACCGGATCCCCAGCAGGCCTCGGGAACAATAGTACAAATTGTCATCAACAGCAAGCATAAGCACGGACGAGGTAAAGACAATCACTTTTAACAGTATTGCTCTGGGTCAGGAATCAGTCACCCAGAGCTCAAAAAGACATCTCAAAATATACAGCAGAATCTTGAAAATTCGCACTGGTATTGAGAAATCCAATACAAATCAGGGAGGCAAAAGCAATAAGCTATTGAGAATATTAAATTTCTTCTTGACTGAGATGAATTCTGCCTACACATGTAGTACAACAATGCATTTCACTCTGCAAAAGCAGTGTTGCTCTCTGATTTACTTTGTGGGATTGTGCCCTGTAATTCTGAGAGCTCAAGTGAGTGCTTTGTGCCACAAAGGGCAACACAATGCCTTTAGATTCACTAACTTGTTCACACAGTGTTTTGTCCTGGAGGAGATTGTTTGTGGTTATTTTCTTTACACTCTTTCCTATTTTGTAACTTCTATAGCTGTAAACAGCATATATTTCAACTGCCCTTCAAATCTCAGACTACAAAGCTTTGCCACAGTATCAGGAGGTTTTCTCCCTCTGAGACTTAGCAAATTATTCTCATGAAATAGAGTCTCATTTCTTCCCCCACCTTAAACAAGTTTCCTGGGACAGTGGGATACAAGGGATGATCTCCCTCCCCCATGACTAACACAAGAGGCAGAGTAGGCAATTAGCTTGTACTGGATTCCTGAACTGTAGAGAGGCAAATTTAACCAATGGAATGAATCTGACTCTGTGAATCCTTTATTGCGTTCTGCTAATAGAATATAGGACATGCTACATTTTGGGGACAGCAGAATTTTAAGCCCATGTGGCAAACCATATTCAAGCCATATTCCTCATGCATTACAAGAAGGACAAAAGTAAAGGGAAAATACCAGTTCACCAGTTAGTGGGACAGCAGGTTTTGTACAGTAAAAAGGGTGCAATGCTCAGTTCCCACAGGGTGTGTACCTCAGTGAACAGAGGTCTGCAAGAACAGGCCTAGGAAGCTATAAAAGAAATAGCTGAAAAAACACATGCTCAGAAGAGCATTTATCCAGAAATACCAGTCAGCATACACTTAGAAACTACCTACAAAGAGTTAAAATCCCTTGTATTAGGGCCAACTAATCTTTTAAGGTATTAACTAACAGAAGGAATGTTTGCTATAGGATCTTTATTATCCACCTGAACAAGCATGAAAAAGCTTTCAGATCATGCCAGTGTTTTATGGTGAATCTAGGAGCAGGAATCTCCACACAGTGCAATGTCTATGACATGTAATTCACACATGAAGACATCATCAAAGCAGTTTCTAACTGACTTGTTTCAGCAAATAAAGGGCATACAGATGAACAGCATATTTCTGGATGCAGTAGAACTTCAGACACTGACTGCCTGGAGTGTCTGAGAGATCCCCACGATAGAAACAGAAATGCTGACCATGTGTTTTCTTTTGTTCCTGTGCAATTAACAAGTGTTTTATTAATTAATGCACATGTCTCTTGAGACACATTCAGCAAGTTAAACACACAACAGCTCTCCTGACGTGCAAATACTATGCAGTTGTGTGGATATAGATTTATCATTCTGAGCATGAAGAGCACTAAAAACAGGGTAACTAGAAGTTATTTGCTAGTATTTGGCTTCTACTAGAGGTTTCATCTGCTATCTCAGAGTATTTGTTTAATTGTTCTGTGTCAAATAACCCTTAAAAGACAGAGAGTGTATATCCGTACAATGTCATGTATTATCCTTTCCCCTGTCAGGGAGAACTCGGGAAGTATTTATGTCCATAAAGGGTCTGGAGAACTCTGAAAGGGGGAAAATAAGTCCATGTAAGCATACAAATTAGCAATAATATGCTATTTAAGCATGTATGAAGCTGCTGGGCAGCTGAGTACTTATCAGTTTTTTCATTTATAGTTTTTCCTCCCATATTCTAGGTATACAGATAAAACTTCCATTTTGTTTGAGAAACAAAACTGTTTCCTACCTCTAAGAAAACCCCATATCTTAAAAAAGAATTTAAAAGTAACAAATTATAAACCAAATTATAGCATAAGCTCATGAAAGATATTGCAAAAAATACTCCCCGTAAATCTCAGTAACTCACTAAAGTATAAACCAGTTGGTTACATCTGTTACCAGTTAGATATAAATTTCAGATTACAGATAAAAATTAAATTGCTTTTGAAAGTTACAGGCAAAATAGGAAAATACTTTACAAATAAAAAAGTTAATAAAAATGATGGCATACTAGAAGAATTGGAAATATTTACAACATATCCCAGCTTCACTTTTGTTTTACAAATCAGGCAATGCCCTTTCTTTTACCTTGTTAGGATTAATTTGCATTTTTCTTTGTGTTTATAAAATATTTGAAAAGAAAGAAGTAGGATTTATAGGACAAATGGAAACATGGTGTAAAGTGATTTAATTCCCATCAACTGCTGGGTGACCCAAAGTAGCTTCTATCAGGCATGGATTTTTCCACTCTCTTTGTGTCAGCTGTATTTCTCTGACTCCCAGGGGCTCTGATGAATAAATATTCTGAAGTTCTTAAAAGCTTTTGGAATGAAATTTCAGTCCCATATGCATCTTTTCATGTTTTCTTGTGATTCCAAAAGCCAAATGAATTTATATACCTATCAGCATATATATTTCCAAAAAGGAATTAAACTTCGTTTTTTAAGTATTCTGTGGTTTTTCCTGTGTGCTGCATAGCAGAACTCCCATGTACAAGCAATAAAAGGCCCAGGTATCACTAATCCATCCAGTTGATGGCATTGCTCTCACTGCAAAGGCCGTGTTCAGCAAATGGCTGGAGCTGTGCTGATGACTCAGTAGCAAATGACATGAACCTCTCACCTGCAAATTTGATTAAAATGCAGCCAAAGCCACTGTAGCAGGCTGTGTCCTATGTGTGGACTGAGAATACAAGGGGAAGGGAGTAGGTTTTTGTCCTGGTTTGAAGGACAGGTGTCTGCCGATAAAGGCAGAAGTTTTTCTTTGAAATAGAGACTTTAATTCCACTCCCGCCAAGTATTATAATTGTTTGAATTAAGGACTCTGAGACAAAGATAAGGGGGTAGGAATAACAGCTCTTTTACTAATATATCTAACCGTACAAGCAGAGACAACAGCAGTTATTAAAATTATCAACACAACAGAACAAATAACTCAGTCCCAGTCCTTTCTTTAGCCGCGGACACACTCGGTCTGTGTCTGTTCCCAGTGATGTAACACGTGGCAGGATCCGCACAGCTGCAGAGAGCAGGCGGGAGCAGAGGCGGGAGCGGGGTGGGGGGGGTGGGGTGGGAACAGCAACGGCCGTGCTGATTTCAGGTGGGAGTGGGCTGGAGGGCAGCTCCTCGCTCACCGTTTTGGTTTCTGGTGGTCAGCTGTGTCCTCAGAGGCAGGAGGTTGTATGGGGACAAATGCAGGGCAGGTGATCGCACACCAGCTGGCTCTCCTGCATTCGGCTGCGTGGCTCCAGACGGGGGCGGTCCTCCTCTCGGCTCCGCTCGCCGGAAACACGAGTAACCCCTCCTGAAGCTGTTCCCACCTACCCCTTTTGTCAAAGATCCTGGATGTAACCCGGCAAGCATGATAATGGGAAAAATTATTTAAATTGACACAGTAATAGAAAAAAACCTAACCCCCAACAGTTTTCCAAGCTGGTTAATGCAGAACTGAAATACATTAACTGGGGGAAGCTAGTCATACACTTGACTCAGATGCCTTCACTGTTTTCCACAAAATCTAATGGACATCAGCATCAGCAGAGTTGGCATCAACGAAAAACTGCTCAGGAAAGGGCAACCACGGGCTCAGACTCATTTTAAGTAAAGGAACTACAAGTAAAAATTAAGCAGAGTTAAATTAAAGCAGAGAAATGGGCCTGAGATGCTAACAGATGATGTATGGGGACACTACTTTAAACAAATGTGCATTAATCAAATGAATATTTATAGATAGGTAGCCAGTGAACATACGTTTTCCAGTTGTACCTTTTCTTCTTTTTCTTTTCTTCTGTAGTTTGTGTTTCAAATGGCAAAACGTACTCACATGGTGAATCTTGGCATCCCAATCTCCGGGCCTTTGGAATCGTAGAGTGTGTGTTGTGCACCTGCAACATCACCAAGCAGGAATGTAAGAAAATTCACTGTCCAGAACAATATCCCTGCAAATACCCTCAGAAAGTAGAAGGAAAATGCTGTAAAGTCTGTCCAGGTAAAACAAAGTTGATCGCGGACCACCTTTTTGCTGTGCATGTTAAAGGGCTTGGCTCAAGCCTCCTGATCACAAACTCTGATGTGAACAGCAGCAGCTGTACCATGTTCCAGTATGTGTGTACAGAGACCTTGGTGTCTGGCCACCTCTCCTCTTGCTGCTGCTCCTCACAGGAGACATGCTGCTGGTACATGAGCAGTCACTGCTTTTTTCTGTGCTATTAACACGACTTCCTGATGCTCATTTCAAAAGAAAGTATTACAGAAATGTATACAGAAAGTTCATTTCTGCCAAAAGACTCCCATCCTTCCCCTACCACCATGCCCATAGAACCTTCAAATAATTTTCTAGCTTGTAAAATCCACATGGCCATCACATAATTTCTGCTTTTTAAAATATACCAGAAGGATTTAAAACTCTGATTGGTGTCAAAATTACATAACTTAATCCTTAGAATAAATACTGACTTAGCACAGATTTATCATTGTGTCTATGCTGCACTAATGATAAAACTTACACAGACATTACTAAAATAAATGCTTACAGGTAGTGAAGAATCTCCTAAAAGGATTCGATAGTATGCCAAATGAAAAGCCATGTTTCATGTATTATAAAAGTTAAAGGACTGTCCAGTTCCCTCATGTACCCATTTGTGTGTTTGTTTGTTTGGTGATGCACTGGGCAAGAATGCTCTGAGGAAATGAGTTGCTCAGCCATATATAGAAACATGCACACTTCCCATCTTCTCCTGCTAGTCTTTCTTACTGGGAAAAAAACACGATGCAGTGGCAGTAGGCAGGCAGGAAGTGTGTATCTTGGTCTTTTAGATACTTGTGAAGCAGAGATCCACAGCTTTTTGTTAATTGGAAGAACAGCCAACAAAGCCTGGCTAGCAGGCTTCAATAGAAAAAAAATGGCAAAAAGAAGGTTACTGCCTTATTTTTTGAGATCCTATGTGCCCATTTTTAAGAAAGCTGAACTTTTTCCTGCAGTCTGTCTTGTATATCTGGAGATGTAGTAATTATTAGGTGTTTCCACAAACACTAGTCTGAGTCTCTAAGTTGCATAATCTCTCCTATACTCCTATACTTCCAACTTCCAATTGCAAACAGAATAATTACACTTTTTACTTATACTCTGCAACTTTACCAGGTGGGCAAGAGATAACGTGCACTGTGGCTGACTCAGGCTTGCATTGGCCACATGTCTGCTGCTGAGCAAAATGCAAACCTTATAGATTCTTTTCCACAGCAAAACATTAATTTGGGTCTCTTCACTCTAACCAGCCACCGATTTTCATTTAGTTCTTTTATTACCCTGAGATTTCTAACATAATTTCTAACATAAGTATGCTTGAAACATAGACAACAGGTTCAAAACTTGTGAGGAGTCTCCCAGATCACATTGTTGTACACAGCTCATTTCCTGAGGAAACAAGATTACAAGTATAAATACTGTCTTTCCACCATGGACAGGCTACTAGAACCTGGAAGAACACTGTTAAGTGTTTGTGCTAACAGCTGGAGATGGATTTGGGTGGCCATACAAATGAACATTCTACTTTCAAACTAACTCTTCTTGGCTATTGATGCCAAGAAAATTCTGGAAGACATAATTAGAGCTGTAGTATGTGTTCTGTCCTTTTGTTTTTTTTTAAATAGAAGATGTGCCAAGTCAAACCTTTGACAACAAAGATTATGCCTGTGGGAAAGAGACATTTCCTGTCTATGAATCCATTTTCACAGAGGAAGGAGAAACTATCAGGAAAATTGCAATAGAGACTGAAAAGCCACCTCAAATAGAAATACATGTGTGGACAATTAGAAAAGGTGAGTTGAGCAGGTTCTTTCTTTAAACAGTGTATCATCTTCCATTAAAATCCCAGGACAGTGTACAGATCTAAGCATTTTGATTCTTTCGGCTCTTTAGAATATCACTATTACCGCCACTGCCAACATACACAAATTTTTCTGTACAAAACTCATTAGAAACACACAAAGCTGTAGTTCTGTTAACTTCTACCCTTCATTGGGAGTGAAAACACAATGAAAAACAAATTTTCAGTATTACTCTGTGTAATTTATTTGAGATAAATGGGGAGTAGGGTTTGAACCACGTGCCTGGAGGGTCTTAGACGGACCAAAAAGCTTTTCATTGAAATCAGTCTGTCCTGTCTGCCATAGTGATGATACACCCATGATGGTACATATAGGATATGGGCAAAATACGTGTTAAGGAAGGAAACAATATTTTTTACTAGACTAAGGGTAAAATTAGAACAAAATAGAGAAGCATTCAGAATCCCAAGCACTGCTGCAGATAGTGAACTTTCAGTCCAATAAAAATCTCCAGCCTCATAAAAGTCATCTCTATCTACTTCAGGCAAAAAGCATATGATCCTTATAGGAAGCCCTCATATAGTGCACCCTTTTGCATGGAAAGGATACATTTCTAGATGCTTTAAAGGAGAAAGCCAAGTCCAAAGTTGGAGCAGAAAAGAAATCACAGAGCATTGGGTGGTTCACAACTACCCTGTGTGTTTAAAAAGTCACAAAGCCTAATAATCATTTGACAGTCATTGCCTGCTGACTCAAAATGGTATCTGCCTGCAAAATTATGCTATTTTTCTCCAAGATACTGTGACTTTTGGCTTCTGTTGTAATCTTATATTTGCTCATAATAAGGAAGGATTCAGCTAATTTGGAAAAGAGTCGGCTAATTCTCACATCCCTCACAAACTCGCTGCAATCCCAGTTTCACAGGAGGATTTACAGGGGAATGGCAAAAAAACAGAGGCGTGGAGAAACAGAATTAAAAAAAGAGTAGACTGAACATTTTGCAAAAAGGACAGCACTCCAGGTTAAGAACAATGGGCACATTTCCAATAACATGCACTTCTTATTTCTTTGCTGAAGGGATTCTGCGTCACCTCTATATTGAAAAATTGTCCAAGAGAGAATTTGAAGGACTTCCTTACTTCAAGTTGATAACAAGGACAACACCTAGTAAGTAAAATTCCAACTTACTGAAGTTTCTACTCTCCATATAATCATAGCCATGAAAAACATTCTTTGTTACTCAGCCCAGTCAAATGGATGTACTGAATTTTTCTCTAGTATATGATCACAATATTACTTAAGTCTAAACTTAGACTTAAGTAATCAAAATACTTAAACTATAAATAAACTATAAAACTTAAAATATAGATACATGTAACACTAGTTCCCGTACATGCTGTCTTAGTCTCTTGTGTTTTGATAAAGTATAATCCTTTCTGCCCATGCTAGAATAAATCTGAAATATGACTAATGTCAGCACAGGTGCAGAATTTGGATTTATTTATGTAACATGTAAAGTTACCACAGTGTTTTAGAAAGTAATATAGAATGGAAAAAAAGTTAGATATTTTTAAAGGAATTCTACATACACTTATTTTGTATTTGAAAGATTACTTTCCTATATTCTTAACAACATCTTCATTATTAAAATATATTTTATGAAAGGACATGTACTTCTTTTATCACTGTTGATTCAGTTTGGTTTTTGTATTTCATCCAGTTTGGATTGTGACAGTAGTTAGCAATTACTAATTCAGCTAATTTGCTCACTGAATTAAGATATATTTCTAATCCCTAGTTCTTTTGCATTACAACTGGTAATTTTTTTCTATATTTTTTCTAGTTAAAAAGGTTTTTTTCCCAGAAATAATATGCTCTTAATTGTTACAGACCTATTGAGATACGGATTGTTTTCATATAAAAGAATCCCTATTTTTTTGCTGTCAGCCTTCCATAAGCTTGTCATTGCTATCTGTAATGTAGTATTCCAGTTACTAGGACAGCATGCATTTCTATTAATACTGTAATAAATGTATATAAATACTAATTTCCATCACACTTTGTATTATGCACAGGTAGGAGGAATTCATTATGTACATGAAACATTTAGCTGTGTTGCTTCCCAGCTTTTAAATACTTTGGTTTGCCAGGGTATCCAGTGTCATAAAATGGTTGAATAAATAGAGCTAAATTACAGGATTTATTAATTAAAGAAAATAGTAATATTCTGATCCATATTTATTTTCTTAACAAAGTTGTTTTGCCTGGAATATGTTACATGGTTGTAAGATGCTTTGAATATTTTCCATGGGAGGGTTGGACATTCCCACTTTGACGACTGTGAATCAGTTGGTTTGCAGAGTGCTTGTAAATGTCTTCAAAGTCCCTGTGCCCTTCTCTAAGTCAATATCTGTCTCTTTTGTGTTTTTGTTTTCAGGCCAGTGGAAAATATTTAGTGAGGGAGAAGTTCAGATCAACCGAATGTGTGGAAGCAGAGTGTGCAGGACTGAGCTCGAGGATTTGGTAAAGGTTTTGTACCTTGAAAAGTCTGAAAAGGGTCACTGTTAAGGGAGACAGCAATGGAGGGAAAAACACAAGAAAACTTGGGAAAACTTGGATCTGCAGCTGGACTGCAGGCTTATTTTCCTTGAGTCAACAGTTGCCCTAAACCCCAAAACTATAATGCAGTAATTATTCACATCATGCACAGCAAATTTGCTGCTTTATGTGTAGTGGTCTGTGTCAACCATTCAAATATCTCCTCCAAGACTAGAAGGCTCTGTATTCCTGGTGGGTTAAGGAGAAAGAAAGATTGCTTTCCCAGAGTTGCATCTCTTTACAAGTTAAAAAGAGAAAACAGAAGATTTTTACAATTATTATTTGGCAAGTTTTTCAAACTAATGAAAAGAAGGACACCTAATAAATGTACAGGAGCTGTCCTGAATTTATACCATTTCTGGTGTTGAAGTGACTCATGGATTTCTTGTAGAGGTGGAGGAAAAATATGAGTGATACAATACTCATGTTGGAGACATAAAAACTGGATTTAAACTAACAGACTCCTTAGCAGCCTGCCTTTGGGATGATATCTTCTAGTTGAGCAAACAAAGTCCATAAACTAAGCAGCAGGTGATAGTGGCAATCACTATATTTTTGTAGCAATTGGAGCAAATGTTCCCTTTTAAGTGGTTTTCACTGTTTCCTCCACCCACTTCTCTAAAAGTGTTAGCTTCCTATCATAACCCTAATAACTTCATTCTTCTGGGCCCTATTTACACATGTTCCTGGCTGGTAAACCACCTTCTAAAGTGATATTGCAGAAGGTAGTGAAGTACTTGCAGTATTTTCAAAACAACTAAAGCACTAAAACTAATTAATAATGCCTTAATGGTTGTGACAAAGCTTAATTTATTTGTTCTGATTTGTTACAAACATAATCTGCATATATCTGAGGGTGACTTCTCAATTCTCGTGTTTCAAGGACAGCTGTCTCCCCTGACAAGCACCAAACAGCTATAGGCTTGTAGAGCACAACAACCAACTTCTTGCTGTGGTAACTGTTATCTTTGGGAAGAAACTCAAATCTGAGACATTCTATTAAATTTAGCATAGCATGTCTACAGTGTGTTTAAGAGAGGTGACTTTCATCTCAGGAGTAATTGTAACGATTTGAAAACTTTTCACCAAAATCCTGCACTGCCCCATGGCTGCAAGGTTGAATTAAGTCCCAAGATGAAAGTGACTCTGGCTGCTTTTGCTCCTATTTTCTACTCCACAAGCAGACAGAAATAGTGCTGTTGAAACACATGATAAGAAACAAAGCTTTATGGAAATGGCCTGAGCCAGGGGCTGGGGCTTCACAGGGAGTGAAATCAACAGTGACTGCAAGGATTTTGAGGTTTGTCATTCTTCCAGTGACAGCAATCAAGGGTGTCCACATTCCTAAAGGGTTGAAGTTGTGGGAGACATTCTGAACACCAACACTGATACTGAACACCAAAAGCCTATTCAGGCAGAGCTTCACCATGGTAAGGGGATCCTTGGCTAGGGCAGCAGACCCTGGCAGTCTCCATCAGCAATGCAGGCTTCAGGAGCAGGTTCCTCCATGGCACCCAGCGCCTGGCCATGGTGCCTGAGCCTCAGGAGGAGCTAGGTGCTGGGCTTCTCAACAAAGAGGAGCAAGTGAGGAGAACAGACGTGAAGGTGAAGGAAAGGCTGAAAGGAATTAGGAGAAAACATACAGGGTGATCTCAGGACCACCCTTCTGTCCCTAGGCCTGGACAAGAAAGCAGATAAGATTTGGGCATGCAGGCTATTTGGAAGTGCAGCAAGTTGAAATGCAGGAACACCTGGCTAAGGGAAATCCTCTACCACTGTTCATTTAAAGGAGAACTAAGTGAACTGTCCCGACACCTTTCCAGGGAACTGTAGCTTCCATAAGTCCTGTCCTGGTGTTGGAAAGGGGTGTAGCGTATCTAAACAAAGGCCCTAAGACCTCACTGCACTAGAGCTGCAGTATAACTGTAGAAGAAGCAGTTTGGCATAAGAAGCGCTGATTGCACGTGGCATCTACTGGGTTGAAATGTGCTGCAGGACTGTAAAATTTTATTATAAATCTTTAGGAAGAGGTTCTGAGGAACTGTAGTGTTCTGGTGAGAAGACCAGCCGTTGATTTCTCACCTAACAGGCATCGTCTGTTTGTAGCAGTAGCTGGTGGAAAAAGACTAAGTGGAAAGTGTATGATATTTGTAATTTCTTTTTTATGAGGAAGGCAACCTGCTTTTTGGATTTGTGACAGGACTGGTGGAATCCAGACTGCGTATTTGTTTTATAATAAACACTTCTTAAGAAAAGCAGAAAACAACTGTAAGCTTTATTTAGTAAAATGCAGTGTTGCATATTTCTGGTTTCTGGTCACTAAAGTCAACAAAATACACAGTGTTATGTTTTGCATTCTCTTCATGAGATGTATGTTTGTTACAGTACTTATTTATGTACTTGTTATATCACTTTGGCCTGGTTTGATAAATTAATAAACTCTGAAGTTGATAATAAAGTAAGATGGTTTGCATAGGGTGCTGTTTGTTCAAGATGCTTGGTTTCAGCTCCCTGTTTGCAGTCCTGCTGCTGCCACCTCAGAGAAAGCCTGAATCCATGTGCCCAGCTGGGTGCAGTGCATGACTGCCTGCTGTGAAATCGATACTGAGATATGGAAGAGTCAGACTAGAAAATACCCAATTTAATTTAGCTTTCACCTACGCAGCAAGATTAATTTTGAAAATCAAAGCATTTATATCCTTATATAGAAACTAACTTAAGAAGAAATCAAGCATTGCCAACTGAGAGAACAATAGAGGACTTAGTGCATACTGGGCCATACATACGTTGAAGCTCAAAATAATTGGGGAAATGTTGATGGAATCAATTTGTGCTGATGCCTAAAAATGAGATAGTTTTCAGAAACATAAAGAAAAAAATGTAACACACATGGATAGCAGTGTGACTAAAATGGAGAATATCAGTCTTGGCAAAGCTGAGTGCTCAAAGTAAATCACTTTGAATCAGTAAGTACATCGAATTTGAAATCCAGAATATCTCTGGAAATGTCTAATGACATTGATTTCTGTTATTTCATCCCACCCTGTATATTAATTTTGGCCATCTTCTAATTTTAGCAAGAAACTGCTTGGAGAATCTTTTCCATGAGAACACACTCTAGGCACATGGGGCTGCTCTGCTCTCTTAACTATCAGGGGCATTCACCTTCCTACTGGCTAAAGACCAAAGTCAGGGTCGCACAGCTGCATCCCCATTGTTTGTATTCTCTTGATTTCGTAAGATCCAAATGCTTTTTAGCAGCACACTAAATTTTATTTCTCACTTCACTCCTATCCCTTTCTCACGTAGCAGGGATCATCTCCGGCTCCACATGAATCTACAGGTCAGGAGGGGGTGGGTATGGAGATGAGATTTCTATTCACGGCTATGTCAGCCTAACTAACACTCTCCTCTTCCTACACTCTTCATTTAAAAAAGGTCAAAGCATTTCACAATTCAGGTGATGACTTCTTCCAAAATAATTGATAGCACATGAAGCATTTGCATAATGTTGGTGTGCTTTAGTGCCTATTGTGTTATCCATCTAAGATAAAAGCCAAGATTTTGGTGATTTATTGAGGAGGGGTGAAAATTGACAAAGTTAATCCTTATTTCCATTTATTGCTTTTGTTTGAGCTTTAAAAAATGGCTTCATCTTTTGATCTGGGGTTTTGGACTCTTTTACTTTCTGGATAAAGTATGTTTGCTACATGAGTATGTGAGTATGAACCTACAACCCTCCCTTCTCACATAACACCAACCCAACCGTGAGCAAGAATGCAAAGCATCCAAAGCAAAAACAAGTAATTGATCTTAACTCTACAAAACAGTTTTAAATGTAGACACACTGGATGATCATCCATTCAGTGAATGCAGTGAGCCTGATTACACTACTACTTAAAGTAAAAACTCCCAATCTGTCCTCGAGTGACCTCAGCTCAAGAAACAAAGACAGTACATCACACTAAGCGTAACATGTAGCTAAATACTACAAATAGCACTCATAGCGAGTTATAGCAAGTTATCTCTCCACCAAGATCAAATCTATCTCCTTACATTTCCTCTTTCTCTCTACTTTGTTTGTTCCACACCATCACAAAATCAGCTATGTTAAGGCCAAAATAAATTAAAACTGTATTCTATTCCTACTGATTGAAACAGCAAAAATCCCAATCTGTTTTAAAAGGGGTCATACTGATACATACTGTACTGGCATTAAACCCACTGTAGTATGCTCTAGAAATTCACATGTACCAAAGGTACATTTTATACTTCTCACAGATTCCCAGTCACTTCATGTTCCCTAGACAGAACAGTTGCTCTAGCCTGGTTCTCCCCAGTTCAGTTCTCTCCTCTGCCAACAGCTAGGATGAGACAATGAATTTGAGTTCTAACTATAGAGGTATAAACAGAGGTATAAATAGAAGTCTAGTGATGCTTAAGGTTTATGTACTGGGGTATTTTTGTTCCACATCTCTAAAAGGAAAGAGCCAGACTTTGCAGTTAATACATTGTGCTTGACATTAACATGGCACTTACCTTCATTTCCTGTTCTAAAGTGTTGGACAGCATGGCCAGCTTTTATACTGTTAAATACACAGTTTGTGGCAGCTCCAGTTCCATAAAGACTGAAATAGTTTCTACGCAAACTTTTCTTAATGTACTTAGGGTGGAGTGGGAAGTGTTATAGAAGCATCAAACAAGAAAAGTGAGCTCTTGGGCCAGCTTTTTCCTTAATGAAATAAAAAGACATTATGTAGGAGTATTTATAGTTATGGCTGCATAGCTACCCATAACCTAATAGATAACAGTCACCAACTAATCTTCACAAAGGTCTTCCTAGAAAAAGGAAGATTAGATTCTAAATGTGGTTATTTAGTCAACAAAAAAAACATTCTTAGAGACATGTATACTACTCCAAGTGATGATGTGTCCCAGAAAGCTGAATTCTCATATCTGAGATCATGTTTTAAATTCTATGCTATTAGAAAATATTTCCTTGCTTTGAGTGCATGTTATAAATCCACATAATCCAAGTCTCACAAAATCTTTGGATTTAGATCTAGCCAGGCAGTGCATCCTTTCAAAAATGGTCCAATGACAACATTAAAAAACATTAGAGAAAGTTTGCAATCAGAACTGATTATCCACTAAATTTAACTTCACCATTTATATTAATGCAAATCAGGTGCAAAATTATGCAACCAAGTCCTACCAGTAGCCCTTCTCACTCACTTCACACCATGCAAATTATGATAACAAAGTCAAAGTTTTGAAAAAAAGGAAAAAAAAAAAGAAAAGTAATTCTGAGTTTCAGCAAATGTGTCAGAATTATGGAAATTAAACTTCTGCTGCTGTTTTGTTTGAAAGATTTAGTTTATAAATTATGGATTGTTTTCACTAACAAGACTTCAAAAAAGCAGGTTTTTTAATTCATTTACCCTGCAGTCTTTTTTTTTTATTTTTTTTTTTTTTTGCAATCATAAGCAACTGAAAGATTCTATTGACAATAAGCCCGTGGAAAGAACTTATACCAGATTTTCCCACCCTAATTTTTCTTCTGACTTCAAAGTCCTTTTGAAGACCTTGCACTGATGAGTCCCTGCTGAAGAGACTAGGCTCTTCCTATGACATCAGCATATAACAAGCTCCCAATATCTTTATAGTCTGTATGTGTTGGGAATTATTTATCACATCTAAATGATGTCCATGATGACATCACTCTTATTAAGACAAAACTATCATAAACCACTGTATTCACGATGATTGCAGCTTGCATTAATGCATGAGTGTCTAGGAAAATACACTTTTCAAGTAAGTAGTTAAGCAAACCCTAGAGAAACTGAGGAGCAGAGAAACTCTTGACAGCTACAAAACTGCATTTGAATACTGAACATTGCAAACTGCAGGTCTTTTTCCTGACCTCTACCAAGTAGTGCATTTCTTAAGAGACTTCCTTTTTTTGCTATGATTAAAATATTGAAAGGAGCTTCTGCTAGAACAGTACCTTTAGAATAAAGCTCCAGCAAAATCTGTCTGCTGGGGACTTTTGAAGCCAAGAATTCACTAACAGGCAAATGGGGGGTTCCAATTCTTAGATTACACAGCTCAAATATAGTAGAAACTCACTGCCTGCCACTGTTGCCTTAAAATATATTTCTCCATAAATCTACATAATAGTCCCTGAAGGTGTTTGTGGAATTCAGTAGGAAAAGATGGATCAAGTAGGATTTCAAAGGAAATTATTAGATCAAATTCTATACAAATCAGTCTGTTTGCATATTAGAGGGACATCTGACCCAATAGAAGAATGAGCGTTTTAATCTGGACAGAAGGCACAAAAAATTAGGAAAAATATGACATTGTCTGTTACAAGTGTAAGGAGAAAGACTTTTCTCATCTTCTCATTCTCGTTTTAAATTGCAGTTTTCAGAGACATTGCAAACCATTAATTGCTACTCCTGCTGAACAACTTGTGAAATCTCAATATTTCCAAACAGAGGTCCCCAGGGGACTGCTTAGTCCAGAGAATTAGTAAAGACAGTAGAGCAGTTGTCACTTTGAATTCTACTTCAAGGCAGTGGGCTGAACCCAGCCGACTAACTTTTATTTCCATCTCAGAAATCACTTTCAAAGACCTTGCTTGTAAAAAAAGATTGCTGTGGTCTAGTACCTGAAAAGTAGTCAAGGTGAACCCCAGGATCTCTTTTGGGGCTGCCTCCATCAGCCTTAAAGCCACTGCTACTGTTCTAGAATATGCTGCCTAACATATATTAACAAAAAAAAAAAAAAAAAAAAGTCAGAAACTATAGACTGCTCCCTGGCATCAAAACAACCTGACTTCTATCAGGTGTCACCTCTCTATCAGCTTTCCTCCAGTCCCAGAGCTAGGGACACCTATTCCACTGTGAAAAAATTCTGGTAAAACTAGATTTTATGGCCCAAAAACCAGAAGATCCAAAATCTGCTTCCTAAGAATCTTTGATGACCTTGCTTGGAGAAACTGTAAAATTCCATTTCTCCTGCCTGGGAAATCACAAAGGATCCTGGCCCATTTCTAAAAAACCAGTGAAAAGTCAGTCTGGCCCTGCCAACAGCATAACTGTTATTGTCAGTAAATGCCATCTGAGTGAGAATCCCAAGACAAAGTTGGCAATTAGGCTTAGGATAGCTCAGAATGATGTAATGTTTGACAATAAACTTTTGACTTAAAGCAGGTAGTCCAATAAGCTGAAAGTGCATTCAAATAAAATATTTTATAGATCAAAGGATTTTTCTTTCTGACAAAATTTCAGGTGCCTCATAAGCTCTTCAATTTGAAGATTTCACTGCTGCATGAGAGATGCCAAACTTGGGGAGGAAATGAGAAAATTTGGCATAACCCCTTCAAAATTAACTTTCAAGTAAGTTAAAACAGATTTTGTGCTCTTTTTTTCACCTTTAATTCTGCCCTGTAAGCTAACTACTTTGAATATGCTTAGATGTTTTTTCTCCATTATAAAATCTCATTAACTCCTCACTGGAAGCACATCATCTTCCACTATCCTAAAAAAACTTATTTTTCCAAAATAATAAATAAAATAGAGCAAAACCAAGCTTAAGGTAGTGATGGAACTCCTTTATGAAGTGAATAGATGCTGTCTGTGCCAATACTGTCTGTTTTGTCACAGCCTAGCATTTTAATTATGTATATAGCTAAGGATTTGCTTGCATTGGCTGAATTATTCTGCATGATAATATGAACAAAGGGCCTCTGTTAAAGTAATCAACAAGAATTTTAGCTGGCTGAGTTTCCTTAAATGTTTCAAGAGCAATGAAAGGTCTGATCATTAAGCATTTGCTGCCCCCTGAGAGCTATTTTAAACCTGTTCCCTTCATATCACGGCTGGCCTCAAATTATTTTTATCTGAAAAATAAAACAGAACAAAAGAATGTTTCTCATTTGGAGTGAGCTGTCTGTGTCATCTGTGTGATGTTCACTAGCAGGAGATGTCTATCTTAATGAGCTTTTGGCCAGGAACAGCACTGCCACTTCTAACGTATGTCCAGTTCACAGGGCTCCTGATGCAGGGCACACTGGATGTGTCAGAATTGTAAATGAGCCCCAGAAGTGCACATTGCCCAAGGATTCCACAGTAACAATTAAGCAATAGTCTCTACTCTCCTGTTAGATGACTGACCCCTCAGATAATTGACCCCAACAGGAGCTATGCAGAGAACCCACGCTGAAAGTAAGGACGCAGAACAGAAGTGAAGGTTCATTATCTTTCTATGAAAGGGAAGTTAGCTCCAATGGGAGCTGGGTTTTAAAGGGCCAAAGGGTTAAAGCTTTCACTTTTTGAAGGATTTATCATTAATTTCTCCTTTGCCCAACAGAAGCTGACTGTTTTGAAATACATCCTATTTTAATGGGTCCCAGGAATCAGATAAGTGGTAGACAAGTAAACACTCTGAGTCTACCCATATATATGGATAAAGACAGTCCAAGAATCCTAGAAAGTTGTACAGAATAAGACACAATAATAATAATGACGTATCTTGGTTTAAAAGCTAAACACTCTGCAACTTAAAAAAGCTTTCCATGTAAAATCTGGAAGCGCAGGAAGAAAACAACAGTCAGTGTATTACAACAGGAGAGGATCTCTGTGGTACCCTGCAAGAGCTGAAGTCCAAGTACTTTCTGATCCTGCTTTCCTCTGTAAGTCTCCACCATCACACTGCCCATCACACAGAACCTGCTCTCACAGACGTGGCACACTACAGGTGCACCTGTCCATGCTGCATATGAAGGTTTCAGCTCACCTGTCCCACCGAGATCAGGGATGGGGGGAAGAGAACTGCAAAAGTCATCCAGTACCATGGTGGACATTTATGTAATTTTTATGTTGACTTTTTATTCAAGCATTCATTTTTTCAATGAAACAGGAACCTTCTTATCAAAATATACCAAAATGTTTGTGATAAATCCAACAAGAAAGACTTCAAGATATTCTAAAAACCTGTAAACTTACTATATGAGAGGCAGATTCACTGGGGGGAATAGGGAGACTACTGTACTTGAAGGCAGCCCTGTGGAGTATATGTTTAATCCATGTGATTTAGCAGAAGCTGCAGCACTATAGAATCCCCATGTCACAACCACAACTAATTCAATTTCACATTCAACTATGGATGGATTTGATATTTCTCCTATTCAGTACAGATTACTCCTGAATCTGTGTTCCTGTTTTTCATTCAGCCGTCTGCCTGTTGTGCTGCCCAGTGGCCTTAGCCCCATACCATTCACCCCCATTCCCTGCCCTGTCACTCCTGCTAACAGGTCTTATCATTTTCCCTGGGTTTATGATTTCTCCTTGCTTTTCAGTTCTTCTGCGCCTCAGACTGCAATGTGCATTCCTTTTCATATTATTTATACAGTTGATCATATCAGTGAAAAGGCAGTGGTGATGGATGGTCTTTTTTAATAAACTTGTGTCAAAAAGAATGAGCATTGCTGAACGGAGAAAGTGTGGTGTTACACTGTCCACTGGAGAGGCACCAGTCGCATATGTGTGTCCTGCTGTTCAGGAAAGTGTCTCAAGGTGACTGTTATATTGTTAGCAAGTTACATCATTAAACAAGGTGATAATAAATATGCATTTTTCAATTCCCACTCATCAAAAAAGTCAAAGCCATTCAAGAGCTGACTATTCCCAGATCTTACTTGTTCCATCCATATTCTAGTCCAGTCCCTGAAGGTTTTCCCTTATCTAATCTGCATTTTTCCTTATTATTTTCTCCTTCCACAAATTCAGTTAGTTTTGGCCACCAACTCAGAAATGCCAAAGGCCCTAGGAGAACAGTGTGAGGTTTTTTCTGTCATCTCTTTTGGCAAGGACTGCTGTTAAAAAGCCTGAAAAATAAAAGCAGAAGCAAAATGAGGCAAAGCGATGACTGAAACTCCTACAACGCACCTGTGGTTTTAGAGTGCTGGCTGTTTGTGAATGGTTAGTCTACTTTCCTCAAATCTGCCCTTTTGAGATATGAACATTCACTCGATAGGAGATGGTGAGAAGAAAGAGAGCAAAACTTCTACAATTGTGTAGATTGTAAACATGAGGCAAGGCTCTGTAATGGAAAAGAAAAGATAAAGAAACTACCACAAAATCTTGTCTTGTGTCTTGCCTTGAACAGGTATGGTTGATTTACTTCACAAATTCTTGAGCAGTTTCCTGTGCAGCACTTTGTTGCTTGCTTTCATGAAAGCTTGGTCTTAGCTCCCATGTTTGGCATAGTTCCTCTGTAGCATGAACCTGATTTCCAAACATTCTTCCTCCACCACAGCCATTAGAGTGGACTATGAAATATTCACAACTGGTCACAACAAAAAAAAACTATTCCCTAAATAAATGCCAATATATATGGCATAGTAATGGCATGATGCCTTGGAGAGAAGGGCAGTCATACCATAAGAGCTATACTGGGCCAAGCCCTAGCTTTCACAGCTCACATTTCACTGTTGTCGAACAGATGATACTCAGCACATGACACACAGCTGAAAAAAAACAAACAAGGCATGTCAAACTTCATTATGGTCTCACTCCAAAAATGCAAATCCCAGAATCTGTCTGGAACACTGGACTTTATTTGTGGGGGTCCAAAATTATCTATAGAGCTCTGTAAACACCAGAACTTCACCAGAAAATCCACAGAAAAATATTTTCTCATGCCATCCATTTCTCTGGCTTGCAAATTTCCAAAAATTTTGGCTAATGGAAGAGTTCTCCCACTGAAGTTATTTTTATGTGATTCACAATCATTTCTTAATCCTGGCATCTGAAAATACAGCTCTGTATTAGATAAATTCTTAGATATTAGATACATACATCTCTGTATTAGATATGTTATTAGACTTCCATTTGGAACCAATTATAGAATCAATCACCTTTGATTTGGTAGGAAGAACAATCCCAGTTCTCTGTAGTGTGGATCTGCCTCAATACACAACAAAAGTCAGCAAGAGAATCCTCAGGACAACAGCAGTAAATTCAAAACTGGTCAAAAAGAAAATCTCTTCTTCCAGCTGTCTTCAAAACCAGTGTGGCAGGAGACCACACACAGGAGTCCAGAGTGTTAAAAATAGATCAGAAACTTACGTGAATAAGAAAATCAATATTTAAACTCCTAATCATTTTTAAAATGTGACAGCAAGAAAGAAGAAAATCTGAGCTGATTTCTGGCAGAATGCAGTGTTAGCATTCCGGCATCAGTTTCCATACACAGATCTACCAAAATAGAAACAACTACCATTAAAAGAGTTTAAAAAATAAACTTGCTTTCACTACAGATAATAACAGTCCTCCACATCCTGAAAAAACATCCTTTTATTTGTCAAGTCAGGAAAAAAGGTCATGATAGTTTTCATAAAATTTGGACAATTTTCAGCCAGCTCCAATGACAATTGACAGCTGAGATCCTTGAAGCTCTTAAAGTGTAGGAGGGAGGGAGAGCTCTTCTGCACTGAGGAATTCATGCTTTCCTGTATTTGCATTTCTGTATTATTTCTATTTTACTTGTTTATATAAGAATTTATACACGTAGATCTCCATTCCTTAATTTATGCCCGTTTTCAGGAAAGTTATACTTCTGTCTCTCCTGCTTGCCCTTCCAGTTTTCTCTTAATACCTTGTCCATGTGTCTTAATTTCTGAAAAATCCCCAACTGTAGTTTTCTGACAATAAAAAGAAAAAAAAAAAAAAAAGAAAAAGATGTTTTTGAGAAATATTACATTCATCCTACCTTTCTCCACTTAGTTCTCTTTTCTTACTGCACTGTTTTTGGCTGGGGTACAGTTAATTTTCTTCATTGTAGCTGGTATGAAGCTGTGGTTTGGATTTCTGCTGGAAACAATGTTGATAATTCAGGGATGTTTTCCTTATTGCTGAGCAATGCTGACACACAGTCAAGGCCTTTTCTATTCCACACCGGGAAGAGGCTGGGGGTGCACAAGGAGCTGGGAGGAGACAGGGCTGGGGCAGCTGACCCCAACTGATCCAAGGGACGCTCCAGACCAAATGGTACCATATAAAATGGGGGGAAGAAGTAAGGCAGGGGAAGCTGCTCTCTTGTGTGTAATGCTTACAGACAAATGGATTGGGCAGCATTGACCTGCAAGAATCAATTACTAAGAAACCAACCATATGCCAAAGTTTTGAACATATCTCCCACTGCATAATACAGCCTCTTCTGATGGAGCATGTTGAGTAGTGCAAGACTGAGGCATTGCCTGCCATGCATATACTCCACGAAGCAGCCTTTCTGGCCAAATTTTTTTTCAGAGTTGGTAGGATGGTGGCTACACAATTCACTTATTGACTGTTGGACTAGCTGCTGTAGTTGAATCTAGTTGTGAGATTCTACCAACAATTTCCTCCTAAGTGAGAAGAAGACTTTCATCAAGCATGGCTAGATCCAGTGCATCCCAGCATTAACACAGTACCAGAGCAGAGTAAGCCAGAACAATGTTCACAGGGGTTTTGTCCCACACTTTCAAACCGGATTCTGGTTATGCAGATTCAGCCACCTGGCAGAAATCTCAAATCACCTGTTCTTAAAAAAAAATAATCTTTCTTTTTCTATCTAAAACTAGACACCCAAAGAATAAATTAATCTGCAGCACTAATATTCAACTTCCTACTTTCACTAATAGCAGCTTTTGCAAGGATAATTTAATTATTCTGTTCCATCTAGCATTGCAGCTTGTAAATTCCTTTGAGGATCCCTACCAGGAATTCATCAGCATGAAGGATATATGCTTGTAAGATCATAATCAAGTCAATCAAGGGGAAAAATTCAAAAGTTTTGCCAGTAAAGGAGTCAAACATAAAAGCCTCTCTGGGGGGGAGGTGGGGGGAATAGAGGTTTATATACCATGCCTGGCCTATGTTAAGAAAATTAAAACTCATTTCACAAAACAAAAGAACAAAAGTGTCACATCACTAATACCAGTTTGCAGTACAGATGCCCTGTTTGAGGCTGGTTTATGAGGGAAATAGAAATTTATAATGCATTTAAAGAAACACAACTGACACAAACATAATTAACAGATATATACAAGGCAGATAGCACAGAATATAAATTAAACAAGGACAATTTAAACACAATTTAGCAGCCGTCCATGTTGCTATAGCAAAGAACACTTCTGTTTATATCAATGGCAAACTTCTTACTTTTTTCAAAGGAAATGTTTGCAGTGCCGATTCTTCTAAGTATCTGCCTAACATAAGAGTTGAGGTTTGCTCTTATTATTTCCCAGAATCTTTTTAGATAGGGTAGCAGTTCTTCAGAAAGGGAATCCAGACTGCTGCTGGGTGATGTGTGTCCATGATTATAAAACGGGTTTGGGTTTGCATTTGCTGCTTTTTGGTTCTGTTGGATAAGGTAATTTTCCTCTTCCCTCCCACTTACTCAGCAATTTTGTTTTAAAAGCCTGCATATTTAAGGTGACACGTGTTCTAAATACATCATTCAGAGAAGGATAGAAAGAAATCAGTTTTCTGAAGAATGTTGTCAGTGTTCTCCAGAAAAGAATAGGATATAAACTGATTGTTACAAAGCACAATTCAAAAAACAACGTATCATTTTTCCTTGCATGCAAAAATGATAATCCACTAATCCCTTTGAAACTGCGTCATTTAGAGGACCCAGCAGAAATTAAATAGAAATGTGGCTATATAACCAGGCAAACATTTTGTTGTCCCCAAGAAGACCCATAAAGAATCTGGTGGAGATTTTTCAAAGCTGCCTTAGGGGACGAATATCTAGTTCCCATTAAAATTAACAGAAACTGGGTCCTCACACCCAGTCAATGGCTTTGAAGAATGTGCTCTGTGGGGGTAATACCCAGAGAGTATCAAAGTAGCAAAGGTAGTATCAAAGAGCAAGGATGAGTTGTATTGTTCACTGCATCACATGGGAGTGACTTGAATATTTGTTTGAATAAAAAGGAAGACAAAACCAACAGCAATAGTAACAGTAACAGCAACAACAACAATGACAACAACAACAATAGAGATTAAACTAAAAAGCCTAAAAATATAATATCTCAATGGAATTTTATAATTTCAATCATTGTGCAAGGTTTTACAATGATAACTGGAATTCTCTGACTGAACTCAAAACTCAGATCTGTTTTGTTATGATGATACAATCTAGCAAGTCATTACTGGAAGAAGAGTTACCTATTTTTAAGTTTGCTCATTTTCTTATTTTAATCTCTTAAGATTAAAGACTAGCTATTAGACAGACATTAGAAAGAAAAAAATTAAAATCTGGATGTAAATGGTGAGAAATTCCAGCTATTCAAATGACAGACACATTAGGTAAATTTTTAAATTAATTTTATTAATCATAAACACTTTGAAATAATTTCTACTAGCTGAACTTATAAAGTATTTTTAATTTAAGACTGTTCTTTTCCTCAAATTATTACCTATGTTGTGAACTATTCTTACTATGAATTGGTAATATCTGCTAACTGGTAATACCCATGACAAAGGGGTTGGATCTAGATCATCTTTAAGGCCCCTTCCAACCCAACCCATTCTATGACTCTATAACAAAACTTAGAGATAACAACTTAAAAAATTATAAAAGGAAAACCTTTAATGCCTAACAACAGTCACCAGAACTTACAGGCACAGAACATAAGGACAGGACACAGGGACAGAACAGTTGAAAAAAGGGTAATTTGATTTACTGAAATATTAAATAAGTGAATAAACATATCAATAGTTCCATAAGATTGGATCAACAGTTCACATTTAGGAATTTGTTATAATTTATTTAGGTGGGATTCCCAAAAAATACACTGAGTATGGACATCACATTTGCCTCTCCCCCTGAATCCACTTGCAGAAGCCTTTGACAATGCTGAGAAAAACAGGCGTGGTTTGAAAAAAACTTCAGCACTGCTACAGCCAGCTCTCCCAGCCCCACTGAGAGATTTAAAATTAACTCTAATTTTAAAATCCCATGCTCTTACTTTTTTTTTTTTTTTTACAGGAAAAAACTCTCCTCAACGAAAGGAAAAATGGCTTGCATTGAGATTATGTACAAAGTCTTTTTCTTTTAGTCTCTTTCAGTATTTGGAGGTGATATTTGCTGCAATGCAGAAAAATACGCGGGTTGAAATGAGAATTTTGACATTAAGTTTCTGTTTTCTCTAAACAGCTTCTGCCTTCCAGATAACTCACACTTGGTTCGGAGCATTTCACTCAATTTTTCTCCTGACCTCTGGCTTAAGGGGTTTTATTTCTTCAGAGTAAATTGAGAGTGGGTCCATTCTTAGATGTGGAAAGAAAAACATGAATAATGCTCAAAATTACCAGAAGAAAATTAAGTCTAACTAAACAAGCCATGGCAAACAGAGTAAACTCACACTCCACAGTGGACTTTCACACAGAAGGCAGCTATAAACGGAGTGTGGCCTGCAAATCGATCAGCCCCCTGCCTCTACCTAATGAGACTCTTTTCTTATTGCATTTTTATAGACTTATAAAAGCAACATAGGATGGATTATATGGGCTGTCTGTCTACCCTGTCCATCTGTGGCTCTACTGGTGTTCACTCCCATACACCAGGATAGTACCTGGCCGGGACTGGAACTTAAAGATGTACAGAGGTGATTGAGAGACTTTTAAAAAAATAACAAAGTGACAACAGACATACAACCACTTCCTCAGTAAAACACTGATTCCAACAATAGGACTTGGCAACAAGAACTGTAAAATCAAAATGAGTCAACAAGAAAACATCTCTACAAATGCAGTACAATACTTCAGTAGCCTTTGTGTGAGACCCATGTGAATGTCAGTCCTAATTCACATTAAAAACATAGACAGTTTCTCAGAACTCTAAATAGAACATAATTAATTTTAAACAAGCAGGTCATGTCTATTTGGATAGAACTATTTTGAAGTTCTAGGATAATGAATTCATTTCATATGCATTGCACAAGACATTTTTGGAGCTATTCCCATAGAACCAAAGCCTTCCTGTTCATGTAACTCAATTTTGCGATTCTTTATTTTGTCAGTGTTGCCATAAACAATGTGCTGCCCATGGCAGGGAGGGGAAAGGAGATATTTTTTAAGGAAAAATAGTCATCCCTGCAAAGAATTTTGTGATTACGTTTACCAGCTGCATAAGTGTTCTGATAAATTGCCAAAAAGGGTCACTATAAAGCAACGCTCCTTTAAAGTTTTAATCCCTATTAAAGGAAATTATCTGGACTCTCTCCAGAAATATTTTGAGGGGGAGAAAGGGGCAAAAGCTCCTGTAGAAGATCAAATGTTGGTGATTATAGCTGCTAACTTCAGTAAATTAGCAAGGAATTTTTATTATCTCAAATCAAGCTCTTGTTAAAGATAACAAGTTCTTTTCATTTCTTGTATGTTTGTGTAACAGTCACTTTTCTGGAACTCATCAAAGCTTGTTGCAAATCCATGCAAAAGTAACACTCTTTTAACTTCTTAAAAATAATAATGAAACTTACGATCACAGTGAAAATGCACTGGTTATGTTAAAATATTTCAAAATAAAAGTTTGGGAATTACAGAGAAGTCTGCCCAAGTACCAGCAAAGAGTCTGATAGTCCACAGCAGAAGAGCTCTAAAATGATGCGTTTTTCATACTTGCTTTTTATTGTTTTGTTCATGCAGAAGAAGCTTAGCTAAAGTCTTTTTAGGAAATCTGATAGTGTAACAAACATCCATTATGGTTTCACTTTAGATAAGGCATTTATCCAAATATTAATTGCTAAAAAGCTATTTTACATAATGAGCTCAACCATATGATTATGTTAAGAATACCGTCTTTATCAAATAACCAAAAGTGGGAGAAAAGAATGTTTTGCTTTGAAGCTTTTTACTAGTAATACATTTTACAGCAAGTTAAGCATTTTCTAAAAAAAAAGCTACTTCAAAAGCAAATATCTTGGTGACAGGCTGTTGCACTGAGATCCCTTTTACATGCCATGCTCTAAATACATATTTTTCATTCATTTCATTTGTCTGCTGTCCAATTTTACCAGTGATGAAAGAAATCTTTCTGGAAACTATTTAAGAAAGTTCCAATGCCAACTGAAATCAATGTCTAGACTGCATTAGTCTAATATGAGAAGTTTTCATTAAAACTTAAAATTATCCCTACAATTAAGTATGATAAAACCACACAAAATTGATGAGAATCATTTTCTAAAAGGCCGTGCAAACCAGTTTTTCTCAGTCCCTCTCCTTTAGCATTACTAAAAGAAAACAAAACCTAATGCATAAACTGTGCATTTTTAGGTAGGTCAATTAAAAATTCATCTAATATACAGTAATGTATTTCCACAATTGCAAATGTTTTTTCTGACAGTCAGTCGCTTATTGCTTATTACTAATATTGTTCAAAGCCCTTTGTTCTAACAAGCTAACTAGGAGCTTTTATGAAAGTGTAGTTCTTTTGTTTCTTTCTTTTCCATTTCTGTTGGCCAGAATGAAATAGCACAGACAAGCTGAACATGAAGTTAGACATTTCTTCTCCTCCCAGTAGTTGCATCTGGGCAGCTTTCCATTGTCTGATGTCCCGGTATAGGAGTGTTTGAAAATCCTCTGTAGCGGCACAGTCAGAAAGTCAAGAGGTGAAGTGGAGAGAGCAGCTACCTGCAGTCTTTTTATTTCTGCATAATATCAAATACATTCAACTTAAAATGTTCTTGGACAACTCTAGCATCCTGTAATTCCCATGTAATGTATCCCTCCTCCACAAAGCAGTCTAAGGTTCATTGGGTCTGATTAGATAAAAACAGTCATTGCTACTAACTAACATCATGTAATGAGCTGATGGAAGGCCTAGGAAGCAGGACCGCAGTTTGCAGCATAAACACTCATTTGACTCAGCGAAGTCAGTGCTCAACGCTGTCACTCTTTTTCTGCAGTGTCTCAAGCAAGAAATTTAATTTTTGTGACATGCTTGTGCTGTGCAGATCAAGAAAGGAAGGATTCTAGCATACCGCTGCTGGTTTGGGGCTCGTTTGGCTCTTGCACTTAGCCAAGGTCTCTCAGCTGCCTCAGGACATAAACAGAGCACCTTTTTCCAGAGCCAAAGTACTACAGCACAGTACATCTTGTGTTTGCCATCCTATCCCAGCTTGCTCCCCTGCAGGCTTCCCTATTGGTACCATCCCCCCCTGCCCCCCACCCCCCAACCCCAGATTATTATAATTTTGGAATCATGGGCTCTCAGGAAGAGATATGGGGGTAGGGTTCTTTACTGGTGTACATATATATGCAAAGAAAACAACAGCTAGGAAATTAACAATAAAATGGAACAGGAGCCTGGTAACAGTTCTTTTGGTCGTGAAGACCTTTCACCTCTGCAGCAGTTACCGTCCCAGCTGGCAGTCAGTGCCAGCTGGCTCCCGGTGGGCAAGGGTAGATGTGGTGATCCCGCACAGCTGCAGAGGCGCTGGGGGTGATGGTGGCTGTGTCCTGGATGGGAAGGGTGGAAGAGAGACGCTGCTCACAGATCTCGGGGGCAATGTCAGTCCCAGTGTTCCAACAGGATGCATGGAGGTGGAGGTGAGAGGTTGTCCAGGCAGGGGATTGCAGGGTCCCCCAGCCGAGGAAAGCAGCTCCAGGCGTCGGTGTGGCAGAGCAGGGCTTTTTTCCAGCAACCGTTCTCCTCCAAGCCAGGCGAGTGAGTGAGCACAAAAGGGAGTGCCGCTCCCCCCACTTGCTTTACCTGCCCGCCCCTCATCCATGCAAGGGTGTAGTCAACAGGTCCTTAGCATCACAATGGGAAAAATTCCACAGAGACAAAAGGGAAAAAGGAATCTACCCCCAACACCATCCCTGGAGGTACTCAAGAAATGACTGGACATGGCACTTAGAGCCATGGTCTAGATGACAAGGTAGTGATGAGTCCAAGGTGATCTGAGAGGTCCTTCCAGCCTCACTGACTCTGTGATTCCTGAATAACCTAAGCTGTCTACTTGGACAATGGCAGGTACAGGGGTAATTCACCTTGGTGCAGGAGAAAAGTCCTGGATTGGGATTTAAGAGGTGATAACTGGTGTCCCACATACACCCAAGTGTCCCACATTTTTCATTGAACTTGAAAGTCCTAGCTCAAGCTGAACTGAGATATGTTGTCCCAGCATTTCCGGAAGATGTGAGGTTCCTTGCAGAACCAAAGTTCTGCTCTATCATGACAGCACTGGTTCTCTCCTACATCTGAGAGGTTCTCTGCAAAACACTGCAAGGCAAAACCTGTATTCACCATGTGGGTCCTTCCTAGGGTGACTATATGATGCTTGTATCCCCAGTCATCTGTTCTGTTTATGCTGGATGTTAAGTTCTGCACCTTTAAGACTGGTTTTGAGAGCAAAGCGAGAGAGAAGAAGTGCACAGTTTTTTTGTAGAAACTGCACTTGCTCCCCTGCACTCCTTCTTATGGACTGTGTTGTCTGCAGCACAGAAGCAGGAGAGACCTCTCCTTAGCTTTTTAGTTAGTTTTTTTTTAGCTAGCTGAGGCAGAGAAGTTCTCCAAACTGTGGCATTTCTTTTTATTGGAATTGATCAGCCCTGCTCTGGACTGAAACTCCTGAAAAACACTGGGAGCTTACACCTGTGACCCACCAGGGCTGGGACACAGCATTTTCCGGTGCCGGAGGGAGTGATAAGAGACTGAGTGCAATGAGCTACACCTCACAAAAAGGACTTTCTGAATATGCCATCTCTTCAGAACAGCGAGAGGTTTTAATGTTTAATATTATTCATTTTTATGAATATTTTGCTTGTTAAATAAGCAGGTTTTTTCTACTTTACTTCAATGATTTTTTTTCCTGAGCCAGTTGGGGGAGGAGATGCTTGAATCTGCTTTCTAGAGGGACCCCTTTGGAAGTTTCCTCCCAAATTCGCTCAAAACCAGGACACCATCCAAGGGTTCAGAGTCACAGAGAGATCTAGGAAGGAGGAAAACTACAGATACCTAAGAAAAGACAAAGGAGCTGAAAAGAAGCTGTCCAGAAATGACAAGGGATTGATGATGGAAGATAAATTGTAGAGAAAAAAGACAAAGTGGACTCGATTCACAAAAATCTCTCATAAACAATCATAATCAAAGATACAAAACAATAAATAATCAAAAATTGGTTCTTTGTGCCCAAAACTGACACAAATTAGTTATGATTCTTCATTATGTGTTTAAACAAATCTAAGTTTGATGGTACATGATCTGTAACACAAAGAAAATTCAGTCAGCATTCGCTTTAGAAGCAGACTCTTGCTCTAGCAGCAGCCAAGGTTGACAGGTGTTCTCCTTAGGTTGGGACCTCTTCCATTCTTTGAAGCAGGCAAAATGTCAGGAAAGGTACTCTGAGACAGTTAACACATAAAGAAATACACCGAAGATTTTTCTTACAGCAGCAGGCAGAAAGAAACACTAACAATACCTATGCAACTCCCCAGACAAAAGACAACATGAAGATTTGCTGTGTATTGAAAATGTTAACATGCAACAGCCTATGAACAGAAAACATCAAATAATTAGTTACATATAAGATAGGTAACAACACCCACACATACATTTTCTTCTTTGGACCATAGATTTATTGGCTGATGCAGGTTACGCATGTATTCTACACTTTGTACAATTCAGAAGCAACAGTCTCTGCCAATGATGTTTATCATGTGTTCAACTGTTGATTGAAATTTGAACATTTGAAACTGAAAAATGACCTTAGTAGGTCGGGGAAAATGTTTCATTCTAGTATAAACAGCAATTACACATCATTAGATATATGCTAAAACTCCTACTTTTTTTTCTTTTTTCTTTGTTTTCTTTGTTTCTGCAATTGTCTTTCATCCCATTAAATTCATTGGCCACATCAGTCACTGTTACATGTCTTAATAATTTCACAATTAACCAAATGGAAAAAAAATCCACCAAACCAGGATGTTTCCAATTCCCTAAAACCCAGATCTTACCCACCCGCTCCAACATCTGCAGATGGTAAGCATAGTCTGTCTCTTCATTAATACCAATATTGTCAGCTGCTAATATCTATATACAATAATCTTTTGATCTATACTGGGACTACCTGTTTGGCCCAGTTCTGCACTCATCTCTCAGGCAAAGCTTACCCTTGAATCAAAGAGAACTTAGATCAATTAAAGGCTAAAGGAAAGGTTTTTACTTTGCTCTTGGCAGTAAGAGCACTGAAAGAGTCCTCCATAAAACACAGCAGTGTTATGGGATATTGTCCTGGGTTGGTGTTGTGTCTGCTCCTGTCTCGCCCCCACACCTCTCTGTCTGCATGGAGCTGCCGCTGGTGCCCTTCTCCCCCCCCCGGGGGGGTGGGGGCCCCGGGGCTGTGCTGCTTGGCTTTCCCGGCTGCCCGGCTGCTGCTGCTTGCTGCCCGCTTGCTTCTGCCCCGCTGCTTCTGCCCCGCTGCTGCGGCTGCCGCTGCCCTGCTGCTGCTGCTCCGGCTGCTGCCTTCCCCTTCCCCTTCCCCTTCCCCTTCCCCTTCCCCTTCCCCTTCCCCTTCCCCTTCCCCTTCCCCTTCCCCTTCCCCTTCCCCTTCCCCTTCCCCTTCCCCTTCCCCTTCCCCTTCCCCTTCCCCTTCCCCTTCCCCTTCCCCTTCCCCTTCCCCTTCCCCTTCCCCTTCTCCCCTTCATCTCGAAGATCTGTACCGGCTCCGGACGGGACCTGGACATCAGAGACTGCCTCCGGAGCCTGCCAAAGAAGCTTTTCGCCCTTCCCAGCAGAGACCGTCTCTTACTTTGGTGAAAACGTTTTTCTTTGTCATCTGGGATTGTACTTTCCTGTTGCTGGGAAGCGTTTTTCTTTTGTTTGTTAATAAATAGGTTTTTTCCACTTTTCCCCCTGAGTAAAATTCTTTCTGAGCCCAGTGGGGGGGACGAATTGTAAGGGGGGCTTGTTCTCTGGGGGACTCCATTGGAGGTTTCCCCCCAGGTTTGTCCTAAACTTGGACAGATACTTGCCTTTGCATTCAGCAGCTGCAAGAAGGTGTCTCAGCTCCGTGAGCCCTGCTTCAGTAAAGCAACTCATGGAAATATATAAACAGATTTTTTGTGGAGCCAACAGATTTTAGTAGGAACTGGTTACGTTTTGCTAGAGTTTGAGTATCTCTTACAATTTTAGAAAGGACATAATTAAGCAGTAATAAAGTGTGAGAGATATTAAGAACTTTCCATCTCAGGCATTTAAAAAGCAAGTCAAATCCAAACTTTTCATTTACCTTGGACTTCCTAAAAGAGAATTTAATTCTTTGAGGTTTGTGTTTCTGAGTTTTTCTCACAAGTGACTTGAGAACTCTTTTTGAAAACCAAGATTGCAGAATTAAATTATTCTAGGAGCTGAGGCCTTAGGAAAAAAAATACTGAAAAACACCAAAAAGCCATTAGCTATTTCTGTTGGATTAGGTAGTTTAGTGACCTAGCACTTTTGAGGAATGTTGCTGCAACTGTTCCAGATGAAAGAGATGCAAGAAAATTTGGGTTTTTGTGACCAAAGAGTGGTGATTGTATTCATGCACTGAAGGCTGAGCAGACTGTATTTCACCAATTGATGGTTATTCCCAGAATATGCAATTAAAATGCAGCTGTTAATTAGGAAAACGATATGCTGTTCGTGCATAAGTAAGGTGTGTCATGAGCAAATAAAGGGATCATTTTTGATCCAAAGCCAGTCTGTGAATAAACACTGGATGGGAGATTTGACATACAATTTGACAATCAGCAATAAAGAGGCAAGACTTGAACCAAGAGCAACAACAAGCCTTTGAAAGCTGAAAACTTGACTTGGAAAACATCTTCAAAAATACTTTCAATAGACAAAAAAAGAATACTAGCAACACTTACAGTGAACTTATCTAGCTAAAACATCACATATTTCTAGGAACTTTTCTTCCTTGAAATAAATACAAGCCCAAATGAAGGCTGATCTGGTTGTTAGCTAAAATAGGAAGAGAAAAACTCTGCAATGCTTTTTATTCATTTTATTCATCACTGACTCACATTCCTCTAAGTGTTTGTACCATGGGGAAGACATCCCCATGTTTGCAGTCTGGTATTAGCAAATTCTCAAAGGGTGCTATATAATCAAAATTGCACAAAACCTGGCCATGCAAGATTTCCTGTTCATGAGACACAAGTGGCCATTC